>NC_091325.1:4405593-4705593 GCF_038502225.1 Cherax quadricarinatus | reverse complement strand
GCAGGGAGTGAACATAGTAGTGACCAGTGAAGAGCGGGGCCACGAGCTGTGACTCGATCCCTGCAACCACAATCAGGTGAGTACACACATACGTATATACATATATTGCTAAGAATCATTTTTGAAAATGCATGACGATTTTATAACGTCATGGTTAAAAAAAAAAAAAAAAAAAAAGCCGAGTGCTGGCTGTCAGCTAATCCATTCTATTATTAGACAGTGTGAGGTACTCGTATATTCAAAGCTTCTCACCTTACACATTTGTGGAAGTTTTATGTTATCTTGCTTGTACCTTTTTAAAAGTGCGTGTACTCGTCTAGTCGTGGGTGCTGGGGTTGTTATAGCCACTAGCCTATCCTTTCTTCATGCAGTTGACATTACTTGATTCTAGCCTCGAAACCATGCATAGAATTTGCTTCCTCAACATTTTTCAATTTTACTAAAGAATGAAGTACTTCCCAACATCCCCGTGATTCACCTTCGTTTTAGCTTTCATTAATGTCATTTGTCCCAATTCCTCTCCTGTTTTTCCTATCCATTCTCTCAATGTATCTTGAGTTTCATGTATGCTACCAGTATCTCCGATGGTTCTTTTATTCTTCATGGTCGTTAGTTTCAGTACCTTTAGCCTCTTCGGTTGCGGAACTAATCTGGTTGCAAAGCTCTGGATCTTCTTAAGCTGCGTCATGCTAGTGCCGCTTACTTTTAAGCTGTGCCTGACAAAATGTGGCATGTTTCTGAAGGCATCTTAAATTTGTCAGTAATGCATATGCTACCTATGTCATTCAGATGGCTGTGATATTCACACCAGGTCATTTTTTTCCCCGATATTTAAAGTTGCGCTCCTCCCAATCTATACTGTAACAGGTTATATCTCTCCCTTCCCAGTATTCATGACCTTCCAATGTTCATAATCTTTCTCTGGCTGGTTTGATCATGCTGAGAACCTGTTTTTTATCTTCTTGTACACTCTACCTATGCTTAAAAAGGACGTGCAGCACAAAAAAAAGAACGTTTTTAGTGCGATGTTTCACCTACTCAGTTTTATATAGTACAGTGAAAACCTAAAATGGCAGTTTGAAAATATTTTCGTGTTACAAGCTTGCATCTACTATATTAGTTGATGGGGCAAGAAGCCCTACGTATCATCAGGGTGGATGGCGGCGTAGGTTTGTCCTCAAAGGTCATAAAATATTCTTTTTTTCTGAAATCCGTGGGAGAGAGAGAAATAAAAGATGTATTTTTTATGGACTCTTCATGGAAATGGTCACAATACATCAATCCTTGAGTGCACTGGACCAAGTGATGCAGGATATTTCAACAAACCGCATCACTCGGGTCACCAAATGTCTTGGCCTCTGTGTTTTACAGTTGCCTTTCTGAAAGCTGGCTCATTACCACGTAAGCCTGTTTTGGCTTTACTGTCAGGCATCTTTGCTAAAATCTCTGTTCTTTGTCAGTCGTTCCAGTGGTTTATTCCTCTCATTAGTTTTACATCATCCACAGTGACGCATGAGACTGTTGTCTCTGATAGGTCATTCATATATGTTAATAATCTTTATTTCAGCATACAATGTTTGTATAGAGATGGGTGACATTTAAGTGTGCGTGCAGATAGCCCTTTGTTATGCAGAGCATTTCGGGCAAATTTAGGCTTAAGACTAAAATGGCAATAACTGATTGCTTATACGTTCTCTAAGGGGTCATGAACAATAAATTTAGAAATTACAACAGTAGTGGTCCTACAACTGATAACTGACTGGACCATGAATTTTTTTTTTCTTAATGTTTGGAACTTTTTTCCTTTGCCTCTTGGCACTTTGTTACCTCTATCCTTTCTTCCATATCTTTGCCCTCCACTTCTTTCCCATTGCACTTCGATGTGTCTCATTCCATCATAATCCCTCTTTTTTGTATTCTTTGTTTCTCACTTTCTCTTTCTCTCGCCATTCCCATTTCCGGTTGTATCTATTAATTTCCCACAAATATTTCCGGCCATATAATAATAATTTTGTGTAAAAAAAAATCAGGGCGAGTTTTGCTACTTATCTCCTTTCCCTCTCATTTTCTTCAAGCGTAGTCTTGGAAAATTTTTCCTTGTGGTTGAAATTTCCTGGCAATAGTTCACCTTTTGTTTCTTCATGTTTTCTATTGCACTGTTTGTCATTGTCCTGTTCTGATCGCGCTCCACTGTCTCCTAACACTTGATTATAGTTTAATCAGGGGTAAGAGTTACACCAAGAAGTATCATAATAACACCTGGGGAATGGGAGGCATTCAGGTTTGTTCCAAGGAATGGATCAAGAGCCCCTCACCGACAGTTATTTATCACTTTTGTCTTTCCATATATTATGGTATCTACTATATAATCCGTATATACCCCTCAAGGGAGGTTCCTTCACGCTGGTGAGGGGCTCTTGATCTAGGGAATTGGATCTGTGCTCCAGTTCCCTGAACTGAGCCTGAATGCCTCCCCCCCCACAGGCGCTGTATAATCCTACTGGTTTAGCGCTCCCCCATGATCATAATAACCCGTATATAATCCTGAGAGCTGTCTCTATAATAACTAGCATATCAGGGTTTTCCTCTATATGTGGGCGCGTGTGTGGGCGTGCTGGCGAGGTTGCATACAAACGTTTGCACTCCCAGACTTACACTTTTATTGTTTTCACCATTTTACTCACTATACCCGTGGTTTGAAGGCAGAGCACCGTTAGATACCAGAAGTTTACCTGGAGAGAGTTCCGGGGGTCAACGCCCCCGCGGCCCGGTCTGTGACCAAGCCTCATGGTTATAATTATGTGGTTATAGTAATGGTTATAATTATAACCATTATTTTTAAAGGGGTAGACCGGTAAGCCAACGGAAGGCCTCGATCAAATGACCAAAAGCTCCAGCTGCGGGTCAAATGACTACAACCCGCGTCAGGAAACAGTTGTCATGTTTCCTGACAAACCTTACTTAACCTTGTCAGCTATGGGTGATACTGAACAACACAGATCTAGCAGTTACTAACGTGTTGCTGGGTCTTTGTCAGTCCTCACAATATCCATACATTCTTACTGTTCAAAACTTTCCTTGAACACTCGGTTTCTAGATTCCGGGGATTTGACCGTTGGAGGTGGATGTACGTCCGCTAAAACGTTAAAACTGTTTAAGGCTCTTGGAAGTGCCGTTAGATTATCTTGCCTTATCAGCTGACGTAACTAGAGCCGTTTTCATGACTTTTTTTATTTTCCAATAAGATTATTATTATTCATTGTTGGGTAACCGTTAACTCCATAGAAATCATGTAGCACCTGGGGAATCAAAGGAAATCAATTTTGATTCATGGTATGTGAGGTTGGGTTCAGATATTTGAATCAGAGACCTGTGGGGAAGGGGAATGATGCGGAACGCAATTTATTTGTTACTTAACTGTTCATGTTTTAATCAATATATTATTATTGTATTATAGAATCTACAGTATTGAAATCTGATTAAATTTAGCTACAGTATTAGAACCATTGAAATATTTATATTACCAGAGAGAATACTGCAGGTGTGCCGTGTGTCATGTGCCACGTTCGACGTTCATCACACGATCACTTCTTGTATTCCCTCTGTACCAGCCAAACTGGTAGTTAGGTCGGTGTAGTTGTAGGGGCCCCAAGTAGTGATGATTTGCTGTCAGATTTATACAACTAATTGGTAAGAGGTGGACTCGAGCCGAATTCATTCTATACTTACAACCCCCCCCCCTGATTGGAGTCACCCTCATTAGCAGGCTGAGTACACGTACTCGCCTAATTGTGGTTGCAGGGGTCGAAACTCGGCTCCTGGCCCCGACACTTTGTGAGAGTTGTAAGCCAAGTGAGTGAACTCACTTTGCTCTTTTTATTTTGCTGCCCTACGCTACTGTAAATATTAGTGGAGGGAATATATAAATTCTTGGAAAATACCCTTTGTGTTTGCCTTTATTATCGAGGTTTGTTCTTTCTCTGAGTACTTGATCTATGGTCTTATCTGGCCATAAATCAAGAGTACCTGCGTTCGTAATAGCAGGGCATACACTCATTGGTTAATAGATTATTATTATTTAAGGTGTTATTTTCAGCCAGTGAGAGAGTGGGTAGATATGTAGCATAGTTTAGCTGCTGGCAGCGGGCATCAACAGCTTGATCGATCATCCCAGCAACCAGGAGGACTGGTCTGGGACCGGGGACCTCAATAAGCGACTACTGGCACACGTGAGCTAAAAGTTTGATTTTCATGCCAGAATCCTTAGTATCAAGTTACTAATGTCCATGGGATAAAAATGTTCGCTATGCAAATTTAATAATGTAATAATTGTTACTAAAGTGTTTCAGTTAGTGGCTTTTAATGTATAAATTAATTTTAGTGAGATAATGGCTACTCAAACACATGAGGGGAAGCGTCATCATGCTGAGGGACAGTGTCTTCCATTGAATATGGGAATAGAAGGAGGTGTGTGTTTACCCTGCCCGAAATATTTTTTTTTGTAATACCCATTCCACCTTCATTAAAAGGACTAGAACAATTCTTGTTAATCCAGTGCTATAGACTAGTATATCTACCACCAATGCCTTGTACACCAATACTTGTGAAGGCGTAACTTGTGGCCAGTCCCATGGCCGTCATATCAGGAATTACATCATTCTTCTATACAATTTTTGTTCAGCTGTTGGTCATCTTATGACTATGAGCGGCGTCAGGAGACAATTGTCCTGTTTGCTGACAAACCTAATACCTACTTGGTAAACAAGTGCAGTCTTAATGACCCTTTGTCGACAGGATTTTGTTCTATCATAATAAATTAATAAAAATGATAATGAAGATAATGATATGAAACAAACTATGACGCCACATCCGGACCATGAAGTTTGTCAGTAGTGGGGGGGGGGGGGGGGAAGGTGCATCAGATCCGCTGTAACACCACAAAACTACGTTGGTTCTTCGTGACACATTTCCTCCGTCGACCTGGTGACTAAAGTAGCTGTAAAACATTCCCACGTTTTATACGTTATTCTTCATTAGTACTGTGGGGTCGAGTTACAGCTCCTGGATCTGCCTTTCAACCTTCAATTGGCCAATTAAGACGCATGTACCTCAGTTACGTATCTTCATTCTCCGAATAAAGATACCTAACTATTGCATGTTTTTCTTACCTACTTGTTAGTATTGTATGCTATAATTAATCTTAAGGGGGATATGGTGTTGGTCCAGATGTGGTCTAGTAGGGAAACACTAGTCTCTAACTCTTGTAGGTTTTGTTACTGTTGGTAGCAACATGTAGTTACTCAGTGTTTGTGAATTCAGTAACATGTGGGTCTTGGTCTTGTAGGAGATTTATATTGAAATCACCTGAGAGTAGTAAGTGATCTTTGTTCATGCGTGCATCAGTTATCATACTTCCTAGGTTGTCACTAAAACGGCTAATGTTTGACTGCGGTACTCTGTAGATGTTTATCACTGTGAGAGGTTTTTGTAGGTATTTGGATTTGAATTTAACTATTATATATTCCCCATGTTCATCCCTTGTGCAAGTATTAGTGATACATTGTAGTTGGTCTGAGTAGTATGTAGTTGTGCCACCCCCTAGTTGATCTGGCCTACAGTTGTGTATGGCTGTGTAACCAGGAATGTCATAGACGTATGTAGTATCAGGCTTTAGCCAGGTTTCGGTGAGAGTAATGATGGATATACTGGCATGCAAGGAATTTAGTAATGCTATGAGGTCATCGTAATGTTTGCTTAAAGATCTGATATTGTAGTTAAAGACAGTTATGTTGTTGTTGGCTCTGAGAAGTGCCTTTGATTGTTCTCCACAAACACGCACGATCCTGCGTGCACGCGCGCACACCAGCAAACCAGCGAACACACACAGGCCAGGAGCTGTGACTCGACCCCTGCAACCACAACTATGTGAGTACACACACACACACACACACACACACACACACACACACACACACACACACACACACACACACACACACACACACACACACACACACATGTAAAACAGAAAATAAGCTATGGGTTGATTGCATATTTTTTATTAGTAAGGTTTTTAGGTACAATACCGTACAAAAGACTGGAACAAAAACTAGAGCAGACAGGAATAACACAGAAGTCCATTCTCGTAAAGTATTCATTGACCTCTTGGTCAGTGAATACTTTACGAGAAAGAAAGAAGAGGTGTCGGAGTGGGCAAGTGTAACTAGTGGGGTTCCAGCTAGACAAGTACTCTTCCATGTGTATGTGAGCGGCATGATGGTGATAGTCAGAGGTATCCCAGTTTGTAGATGTGACACTAAAGAGAAGACGAACGGAAGCTACAAACGGACCTGGACAAGCTGCTGGGTTGGTCTGACATGTGTCTGTTAGAATTTAACCAGCAAATGCAAAGTTCGGAAAATCGAGGAAGGGCAGAGAAGACCACAAGCGAAATACAGACTCCTGGAAAGTAAAGTAAATCTTACTCAAGGAAAAGGACCTAGGGGTAAGCATTGTACTGAACATATTGCCTGAGGCTCATATCATCGGGAAACTCCCACATAACTCCCAACCCTTGCCGGTTGATAACTTCTCCATAACTAGAATTGTACTGTTTTAAACTCGAGCTATTATACCGTCCTGTCTCCTGGGCATCTCATGGCGAGGTGCCCAGTTCTACGCTGAGAAATGTCAGGTTCCAATTTCAGTTTGCCATATTTTATTGGACTGTCCTGTCTACCAACGAGCACGCAGAATTTACCTCCGACTTCATCACCGCTCTAACATCCTTACTTTATCTTCCCTCCTCGCCGACGGCCCCACCTTTGACACAGACTCCCTCTTTGACTTTTTGACAGCAACAGATTTATTACACCACTTCTGATTAAACTTTAGCACTCTTCACCGCTTTTTCTGACTCTATCTCTGTTCTATTCTTTACCCCTCGCTGATCTCTGATCACGCATATTACACCTTCTAGCATACCCTACCCTGCAGTGTCGTATGACCCTTACAGATTTAGCGCTTGGTTGTGATTATGATAATTTAAACTCAAGATTATATAAATTTACGGCCGAAACTCTCTTCTTTTGAAAAAAAATTTCGCCGTCATAAGTTTTAACTTAACGATTTAATAATCAGATTTTTCAATATTGCCTAAATTACACTGCTTGTATTCTAACATATTAATAATTTGAAGAGAACAAGATAACGTACAGATTATTTTAGCACATAGGACTATGTCCCATTGCTATGAGATGCAGCCGCATAGCCTAAACTACTGTTCTTTTGTGCTTCAGGTCTGGAGAGCTGCAGCTGTAGTGCCAAGTGTCTGGACAGATCCAGATAAGTAGCACACATGGTCGAGTCCGGGGACTCCATTGGCTCTCATCCAGCCACCTGCAACACCACCACTCACGGCGATCCTCGGTGATATCCACACGTCTAGTGGACCAAAAAGTGACTTGGCCATGCCCATGTACCTAGGCCCGCTGCCTTCGCTACTCAGGAAATATCAACAACGTCCCTTCCAAACATTGTCCCCATCAGTACTCAGTCCTCCGTGTGCTTTCAAGCTGTTGTGGTGATCAAAGCCACTATGCAGCTTTAAAACCACATGGAAGGTTGGGCACTGATATGGGGAGGGTGTCTGGAAAGAGCGTTATCGATACTTCATAGCTGGGTGAGGAAGGCGGTGGGTCCAGGGTAGTCTGGACGTGACCAGGTGCAGACAGGTATGGTGAAAAGTGTTTGCAAAGTCATTATTCTGACTACCTAACACCCAGTGTTGAGCTGTATCGTCATGATAAAGCTCAGCACTGAGGGATAAGGAAGTCAGAACACAGGCTAATGAAAGCAAACTGCCATTGTGCAGCTGTAGTGTCGGCTACGTGGCTGTCATGAATGACTACATCTACAGTAGCAACACACTCGCTGCCTAAATAATAGTTCTGTATTTTTCTAATACATTGCATGAATAAATTTATGGTATCATTTGGTCTTTTATTTCTTTTGAAACAAAAAATGGAGTAAAAATACAGAAGGGAACAGTACTAAGCAGAAGCTGCTGTAGCAGGGTGCCTTGGGAATAACTTCCACGGTACCGTGAAAATAGTGCTCCCGTAGGGTGGTTATTTTCACGGTACCGTGTATGTAACCTTTTCACCACTAGTCAAAGGTCTAAAATACATTCTAAGTGTGTGTATATATATATGTCGTGCCGAATATGTAAAACTGGACAATTAGCAAGAACTCATTTAAAAATTAAGTCCTTTCTTAAATTTTCTCTTATACGTTTAAAGATATATTTTTTTCATTAATGTTAATGTAAAAATTTTAATTTTGCACCAAAAGAATCTTAGAAAACTTACCTATCCTTATTATAACAACAGCAATTTATTTTAGCCTAACCCAACTAAATAGATTTTAAATACGTTTACAATAATTTAGTACTAAACTAACACAATCAAATATATATTTTTCGTTAGGTTCAGAATGATTTTGGCGAAATTATTGCATACACAAATTTTCACTTGTCCTATATGGCAAGATGAGCGTTGCTATTTAAGCCAAGATCGCAAGTTCTGCCTATTCGGCACGACATATATATATATATATATATAATATATATATATATATATATATATATATATATATATATATATATATATATATATATATATATATATATATATATATATATATATATTAGGAGTGATTGGTGGAATGATGAAGTAAAGGGTGTGATAAAAGAGAAAAAGGTAGCTTACGAGAGGTTTTTACAAAGCAGAAGTGTTATAAGAAGAGCAGAGTATATGGAGAGTAAAAGAAAGGTGAAGAGAGTGGTGAGAGAGTGCAAAAGGAGAGCAGATGAAAGAGTGGGAGAGGCACTGTCAAAAAATTTTAATGAAAATAAGAAAAAAATTTGGAGTGAGTTAAATAAGTTAAGAAAGCCTAGGGAAAGTATGGATTTGTCCGTTAAAAACAGAGTAGGGGAGTTAGTAGATGGGGAGAGGGAGGTATTACAAGACCCTCGCATTTACTTCTCTTACAACCCCATCTATAAATATATTAAACAACCACGGTGACATCACACATCCTTGTCTAAGGCCTACTTTTACTGGGAAATAATTTCCCTCTTTCCTACATACTCTAACTTGAGCTTCACTATCCTCGTAAAAACTCTTCACTGCTTTCAGTAACCTACCTCCTTCACCATACACCTGCAACATCTGCCACATTGCCCCCCTATCCACCCTGTCATACGCCTTTTCTAAATCCATAAATGCCACAAAGACCTCTTTAGCCTTATCTAAATACTGTTCACTTATATGTTTCACTGTAAACACCTGGTCCACACACCCCCTACCTTTCCTAAAGCCTCCTTGTTCATCTGCTATCCTATTCTCCGTCTTACTCTTAATTATTTCAATAATAACTCTACCATACACTTTACCAGGTATACTCAACAGACTTATCCCCCTATAATTTTTGCACTCTCTTTTGTCCCCTTTGCCTTTATACAAAGGAACTATGCATGCTCTCTGCCAATCCCTAGGTACCTTACCCTCTTCCATACATTTATTAAATAATTGCACCAAGCACTCCAAAACTATATATATATATATATATATATATATATATATATATATATATATATATATATATATATATATATATATAATATATAATATAAAATATATATATATATGTGGTATATGTGGAGTCAAAAAACGTTATCTATGGAGGCAAAGAAGGGAATGTATGAAAGTATAGTAGTACCAACACTCTTATATGGATGTGAAGCTTGGGTGGTAAATGCAGCAGCGAGGAGACGGTTGGAGGCAGTGGAGATGTCCTGTCTAAGGGCAATGTGTGGTGTAAATATTATGCAGAAAATTCGGAGTGTGGAAATTAGGAGAAGGTGTGGAGTTAATAAAAGCATTAGTCAGAGGGCAGAAGAGGGGTTGTTGAGGTGGTTTGGTCATTTAGAGAGAATGGATCAAAGTAGAATGACATGGAAAGCATATAAATCTATAGGGGAAGGAAAGAGGGGTAGGGGTCGTCCTCGAAAGGGTTGGAAAGAGGGGGTAAAGGAGGTTTTGTGGGTGAGGGGCTTGGACTTCCAGCAAGCGTGCATGAGCGTGTTAGATAGGAGTGAATGGAGACAAATGATACTTGGGACCTGACGATCTGTTGGAGTGTGAGCAGGGTAATATTTAGTGAAGGGATTCAGGGAAACCGGTTATTTTCATATAGTCGGACTTGAGTCCTGGAAATGGGAAGTACAATGCCTGCACTTTAAAGGAGGGGTTTGGGATATTGGCAGTTTGGAGGGATATGTTGTGTAGCTTCGTAAATGTATTGTTTTTCTTCAAAGAGAATCAATCTGCACATATTCTGACGAGCATATATGCATGTGTACTAACAGTGCATATGTACTTGATGGGATGTATAATTCAATATATACACAGATTTTAATCCACACACACACACACGCACACACACACACACACACACACACACACACACACACACACACACACACACATTATATATAATATATATATATATATATATATATATATATATATATATATATATATATATATATATTGGGATTCAAGTAACCTCGACTGCTGTTGACCAAAGTTTATTCTCTATAAGGATTACAATGCTGAGTTTACAGAATTTGGTTATTATGTGGTTTACATGTAGTAAAATACTAATTACAGAGGGGGCCACTAGAACACCTAGCATGGCTAGGCATTTCGGACAGACTTAGATTAATTCTTAACTTTAAAATTACAAATTATGAGGCAAGTTGGTATGGCTAAGTGACTAAATACTAGTTTGTGAGTTTAGCAATGTGAATGCTTTTGTTTTGGCACAATACATAGTTTCAGTATTGGAGTATCACAGGCCAACTTATGACTAGTCAGGATTCATTATTTTAAGATTGAGATTGATATTTCTGTTTATGGTCAAATGGGTGAGTGAGTGTAAGTGTGAACCACCAGGTGGTATTCGTGTAATTAGTTGACAGGGTGTATCAGGGAGATAAGATGTTTTCTAATGGTAGTTTTGAAGGTGATGAATGTGTCTGCAGTTCTAGAGTTTTCAGGTAGGGTGTTTCAGATTTTAGGGTCTTTGACATACATTGAATTTTTGTAAAGGTTTAGTCGGACACGGGGAATGTCATAGAGATGTTTGTGTCTGGTGTTATGCCTGTGGGTTCTGTCACAACTATCAAGAAAGCGCTTTTGGTCAAGGTTAATATTGGAATTTAAGGTCCTGTAGATGTAGATTGCACACTAGTAAGTGTAGATGTACTGAAGAGGGAGTAAGTTTAGATCTATGAAGAGTGGGGGGTGTGTTGCCAGGGATGGGATTTAGTGATTATTCTTACTGCAGCTTTTTGTTGGGTTATTATTGGCTCTAGGTGTGTTGCTGCAGTTGATCCCCAAACACAAATAGCATAGGTGAGGTATGGATAAATAAGTGAGTGGTATAGTGTGAGAAGGGCATTTTGCGGCACGTAGTATCATATCTTGGAGAGGATCCCAACCGTTTTGGATACTTTTTTGGTTATGTGTTGGATATGGGTGCTGAAATTCAGGTTGTTGTCGAGGTATAGGCCTAGGAATTTGCCCTCATTATGTCTAGCAATTAGTGTTGTCGATCTTAATGTTAATTTGCGCAACTCCTGCTCTGCTACCAAACATAATATAGTAGGTTTTGTCAGTGTTAAGCGTAAGTTTATTGGCCGTCATCCAAGTCGATATTTTGATCAGCTCCTCGTTAACAATGGTGTTGAGGGTGGCAAGATTAGGGTGAGAGATGACAAGTCGTGTCGTCAGCAAAGAGAATGGGGTTCAGGTGTTGGGATACGTTTGGAAGATCATTGATGTATATGAGGAAGAGCAGGGGACCAAGGACACTTCCCTGCGGAACTCCAGTATCAAGTGGCCGTGTTGTTGATGCTGTGTCTTTAATGGTGACATACTGATACCTATTAGTAAGGTAAGATTTGAAATATGCAAGCGCAAGGCCTCTTATACCATAATGGTCAAGTTTGTGGAGTAGGATGTTGTGGTCTACTGTGTCAAAAGCTTTTCTTAGGTCAAAAATTCCTAGTGGATATTCCTTATTTTCCAGTGCTGTATAATGCAGATCTAGCATTTTTATAATTGCATCATTAGTGCTTTTATTTTTTCTGAATCCAAATTGGCAGGGGTTGAGTATGTTTTGTGCCGTTATAAATGAATATAGTCTCCTTAGCACGAGTTTCTCAAAGATTTTGGATAGCAATGGTAAGTTTGATATTGGCCTATAGTTGTTTAAATCTGTAGGGTCACCACCTTTATGTATTGGTGTAACCCTTGCTGTCTTGAGTAGTTTCGGGAAGGTGCTAGTTTCTAGTGACTTGTTAAAAATGAAATAGCATGCGAAAGGACATGGGCCGCTCGCTTGTACAATAATGGTGGGACATGAGACAGGTTCCCCCGAGTTATTTTTAAGTGACTTTATAATCTCGGTGACTTCCGTGGGCTCAGTTGGTACAAGATAGAAGGAATTTGGGAAATCCCCATCTAGGTAGTCCCTGGCATGGGCATTGGTACGTGGGATTTTATTGGCGAGATTAGATCCTATGGTTTTTATAGGACAGTGTTTGTTGTATAGTCTAAGTAATTTGTTAAGAAAAATATCTGTCCAGTCATCAATACCATTGGCCTTGGAGAATTCTGTAGGCCAGTCAACAGTCTCTAGGTCAGCTGTGAAATTCCTTATTGAGGCCTCATGGAGTCTAAATGAAACTTTGTTGTATTCAAGTGGTGGTTTACTAATGTTTGTAAAGAGGAAGGTAGGGTAGTGGTCTGTAGTGCTATCTGTGATTATCCCTGATTTAAGGGGGGCTAGTACATTGGTCCATGTGGTCTATTATGGTTGCACTTGTCTCAGTGAGCCTGGTTGGTTTAGTTATTGTTGGTATGAGAAGTGTGTTGTTCATATTGTTGATGAGATCAGTTACAGGCTGATCATCTAGTAGGCCAAGGTTGATGTTGAAATCTCCAGCCAAGAGAAGGTGGTGCTTATTCATTTGTCTGTTTGTTATTAGTGCCTTTAATTTCTCACTGAAATTTGGGATGTTTGTGTGGGGGTATCCGGTAAATGGCGCCGATTGTTATAGGCGTCTTAAGTTTTTTTACAGTAAAATTAGCAAAAATGTATTCCCCATATTCATCACTATAGCAAGTGACATGCAGTGAGTTGGCTTAAAACTCAATTAACCAACCAAAAGAGGGAGGGGCTCTTGATGCAAGTGAAGAGCTCTTGATGCAAGTGGAGGGCTCTTGATGCAGGCCAAGGTATCTTTTATGCCGGTGAAGGTCTCTTGATGCAAGTGAAGGGCTCTTGATGCATGTAAATGGCTCTTGATGCAGGCAGAGGACTTTTGATGCAGGCGAAGGACTTTTATGAAGGCAAAGGGCTCTTGATCAAAGGGTCATACAGTGCATTATTATAATCAAAAAGAAGCGCTAAGCCACAAGGGCTATACAGCATCATACAGTGCAGCAGAGCAGGGAAGGATGCAGGGGTATTGGGTAGCAAGCGAGAGAGGGATGATTAGTAGGGCATGGAGTACAGCAGAGCAGTGGATAGTGCAGGGGTAGAAGGGTAGCAAGAGACTGAGGTAGAAAGGACTGTGAGGAATGCTAGAGGCATCATCAGAGTCACTGAGTCTGGGTTCAGGAGGCTCTATCAGCAAGAAATGAAGGTGAAGTAAGGGCAGTAGAGCGGTGAGGACGTTGGAGGTAAATTCTGCGTGATAGAGTGGGCAGTCCAACAGTATGTGGCTAACAGAAACTGGAACCTGACAACTCAAACGTAAAATTCACGACAGTGAGGAACACATAAGCACAATATCGTGACTGGAACAATACACAAATAACCCGCACACAGGAGAACCTTATAAAGACATTTTGGTCCATCTTGGAACATTACAAGTCAAGGGAGCCAGTATATATAGGAAAGGATAGGGACAGGACAGTTTCGACCTTCCTATTTCTGCCAAGGACTTACTCAACGCGACTGACCTTGTGGCAGCTACATTCACCGCTCCTTCAAAAAGTCCATAAACATATTCGGTATGATTATGATTAGAAAGAAGCGCTAAACCTACAATTCTTTAGATCAAGAGCCCCTCACTAGCATCAAGATACCTCCCTTGAGGGGATTCGATCCTAGAGGGGGCATCTCTAATGCCGTGGATCAAGAGCCCCTCATTTGCAAGGTAATTTGTATCTTATTTTTTTTGAAACGCTAAACCCATAGGGGTCAAAGAGCGCTTTAGGAATAATGAGGTCCACGGGGAATTACAATGGGGGAGCGCTAAATCCGTAGGGACTATACAGCGTAAGGGAAGGTTAAATTCTTACAATGATCATTAAGCGCTAAACCCATAAGGGTCATACTGCGCCGTCAATTCCTTGAATCAAGAGCTCTTACTATCCCCCGGCATGCAAGAGTTGTTGCAAGTCCTGGAGAGCAAGAACTCGCTGGTGCTGACCAGCCAAGTGAAAGCTATATATACAGTTTTATTTAAACCCATCAGTTTATCCAGGTTAATAAAACGATCACTAAGATTCTGAGGTTTTATTTCAGTTTTTTTTTTTTCAGAAAGAAATGATCGCATGTTAGCCTTGAAGTGGCATTTATCAGGCAACAAATAAAAAGTATATTCAAGATACGGTTACTGCTTTTAACAGATGTATATGAATGGTATACAATATCTTCAAGATGAATTAAGACATGTGCAACATCTGGCCATATTAATAGACGTTTCGCCAACCAGTGGCTTTATCAGTACAAGGAAGAGTGCAAAAACGTTTACAAAGAGGTAATCAGTCCCTCAGCCTTGTAGTGAACAGCACAGTAGTCTTGAAGACTACGGTGATCTTCAACTCCAAGGCTGAGGGACTGATTATCTCATCCTTTGCATATATTTCTACATTCTTCACATTATGGCCTTGTATTGTACTGACAAAGCCACTGGCTGGCGAAACATCTACAAATAAAGATACCCAGATGTTGTACATGTGCCTAATTCACCATATTTTAAGAGATGAATGCAGCTCCAAGTTACACCGGCTTACCACGATGAGGTCTGCGATCTTCGAGCCGGACCAGGGTTACTCGTCCAAAGGTTCTCATAGAGAACCTTTGTTACATGGAACCCTAAACCATGCACCGAAGGTTACTTTGGCTGATAACCAGTGGCAGCTAGGCTACCACCAGAAATCGCTCACCAACTGCCAGGACAAGAGGCTGAAGGTGATATGCGGCAGGCCAGCTCCCGTAGGGAGCGGCGCGAGAGAGAGTTGGGTGGGGGAAGGATAAGGTTGGGAACTCCAGCAAACACCACATAACTTACGCTCTAACAATGTTGCGTCAACATCACAATGTGGACATTACCAATTATGATGTTTAGGCAACGTCGATACAACGAAAAAACTATGAAGCATAAATGCTGGGAAAGATTGCAGTGATATATGGGACACAAAGTAACATTACTGCACACAGTCCAGTAACATTACAGTTCCATATAAACTGATATGGGACAATGCAATATTACTGGACGAAGTCCAGTAATATTGCAATCCCATATAAATTGAAGTACATACGGGCCACAACGCAACATTACTGGACACAGTCCAGTAACATTGCAGTCCCATATATATATGGAAATATATACAAGGGACACAGTGCAATATTACTGAACAGATCAGTAATATCGCAGTCCCATATATATAGAGTATGGACAAAGTCCATGGCATTTAGTCTCTAGACTGAATGATAGGAGTGGTATTCACTCTTTAAAAAGCTCAAGGAAGTTGAGCGGTGTTCACTCTGAAAAAGCTCGAGGGAGCCGAGCAGTGTTCACTTTGAAAAAGCTCAAGTGAGCTGAGTGGTGTTCACTCTGAGAAAGCTCAAGTGAGCTGAGCGGTGTTCACTTTGAAAAAGCTCAAGCGAGCTGAGCGGTGTTCACTCTGAGAAAGCTCAAGGGAGCTGAGTGGTGTTCACTCTGAGAAAGCTCAAGGGAGCTGAGTGGTGTTCACTCTATAAAAACTCAAGGGAGCTAAAAGTGGTCACACTCCAACACAGTGGACTCAAGGTTTATGGCTAACACTAGGCCCATTCTTAGGTAAATAACAGAACACTGGGCAGTATTCAGTCTCCACTGATTCCTGTTAGTGCTTACACTCCAACACCAGTTGACAAGGATCCACCCTCCAACAGCAGTGGACTAGGACCCACCCTCCAACAGCAGTGGACAAGGGTCCACCCTCCAACAGCAGTGGACTAGGATCCACCCTCCAAAATCTGTGGACTACAGTCCACCCTCCAACATAAGGGGACTAGGGTCCACCCTCCAACACCAGTGGACTAGGTTCCATCCTCCAACACCAGTGGACTAGGATCCAACCTCCAAAACCAGTGGGCTAGGGTCCATTCTCCACAAGGGAACTAGGATAAACCCCCCAAAACCAGTGGAAGAGGGTCCACTCACCAACACCAGTGGACTAGGGTCCACCCTCCAACACCAGTGGACTAGGATCCAACCTCCAAAACCAGTGGGCTAGGGTCCATTCTCCACAAGGGAACTAGGATAAACCCCCCAAAACCAGTGGACTAGGGTCCACTCTCCAGCACCAGTGGACTAGGGACCACCCTCCAACACCAGTGGACTAAGATGCACCCTCCAAAACCTGTGGACTAGAGTTCCACCCTCCAAAATAAGGGGACTAGGATCCACCCTCCAAAAAAGTGGACTAGGATCAACCCTGCAACACCAGTGGACTATGATCCACCCTCCAACACCAGTGACTAAGCTCCATCCTCCAACACCAGTGGACTAGGGTCCACCCTCCAAAAAAATAGGACTAGAATCCACCCTCCAAAACCTGTGGACTAGGGTCCACACTCCAACATAAGGGGACAAGGGTCCATCCTCCAACACCAGTGGACAAGGATCCACCCTCCAAAACCAGTGGACTAGAGTCCATCCTCCAACACCAGTGCACTAGGGTCCACCCTCCAAAAAAAGTGGACTAGGATCCACCCTCCAACACAAGTGGACTAAGGTCCATTCTCAAACACCAGTGGACTAGGGTCCACCCTCCAAAACCTGTGGACTAGGATCCACCCTCCAACACAAGTGGACTAAGGTCCATTCTCAAACACCAGTGGACCAGAGTCCATCCTCCAACACCAGTGGACTAGGATAAGATAAGATTTCGTTCGGATTTTTAACCCCGGAGGGTTAGCCACCCAGGATAACCCAAGAAAGTCAGTGCGTCATCGAGGACTGTCTAACTTATTTCCATTGGGGTCCTTAATCTTGTCCCCCAGGATGCGACCCACACCAGTCGACTAACACCCAGGTACCTATTTGCTGCTAGGTGAACAGGACAATAGGTGTAAGGAAACGTGTCGGAATTTCCACCCGCCGGGAATCGAACCCAGGCCCTCCGTGTGTGAAGCGGGAGCTTTAGCCACCAGGCCACACTCCAAAACCAGTGGACTAGGATCCACCCTCCAAAAAGTTGGACTAGGGTCCACCATCCAACACCAGTGGACTAGGATCCACCCTCCAATACCAGTGGACTAGGGTCCACTCTCCAGCACCAGTGGACTAGGGTCCATCCTCCAACACCAGTTGAACAGGATCCACCCTCCAATACCAGTGGACTAGGGTTCACTCTCCAACACCAGTGGACTAGGGTCCATCTTCTAACACTAGTGGACTAATTTCCACCCTCCAACACCAGTGGACTAGCCAAGAGACTAGCGTCCATCCTGAAACACCAGTGGACTAGGATCCACCCTCCAATACCAGTGGACTAGGGTCCACTCTCCAGCACCAGTGGACTAGGGTTCATCCTCCAACACCTAGTAACCACCCTCCAACAACCTTGGACTAAGGTCCATCCTCCAACACCTGTGGACTAGGGTCCATCCTCCAACACCAGTGGACTAGGGTCCATCCTCCAACACCAGTGGACTAGGGTCCATCCTCCAACACCAGTGGACTGTAGTCCACGCTCGGACAGTTGTGTACTTGGGTCCACGCTCGGGGAGCCGTGGATTTGGGTCCACGCTCGGGGAGCCGTGGATTGGGGTCCACGCTCGGACAGTTGTGGACTTGGGTCCACGCTCGGACAGCTGTGGACTTGGGTCCACGCTCGGACAGCTGTGGACTTGGGTCCACGCTCGGACAGCTGTGGACTTGGGTCCACGCTCGGACAGCTGTGGACTTGGGTCCACGCTCGGACAGCTGTGGACTTGGGTCCACGCTCGGACAGCTGTGGACTTGGGTCCACGCTCGGACAGCTGTGGACTTGGGTCCACGCTCGGACAGCTGTGGACCTGGGTCCACGCTCGGACAGCTGTGGACTTGGGTCCACGCTCGGACAGCTGTGGACTTGGGTCCACGCTCGGACAGCTGTGGACTTGGGTCCACGCTCGGACAGCTGTGGACTTGGGTCAATGCTCGGACAGCCGTGGATTTGGGTCCACGACCGAACAGCTATGGACTTGCGCCCTCGCTAGGATAGCTTTGGACTTGCGCCCTCGCTAGGACAGCTTTGGACTTGCGCCCTCGCTAAGATAGCTGTGGACTTGCGCCCTCGCTAGGATAGCTTTGGACTTGCGCCCTCGCTAGGATAGCTTTGGACTTGGGCCCTCGCTAGGATAGCTTTGGACTTGGGTTCACGCTCGGACAGCCGTGGATTTGGGTCCACGCTCGGACAGCTGTGGACTTGGGTCCACGGTCGGACAGTTGTGGACTTGGGTCCACTCTCAGACAGCCGTGGACTTGGGTCCACGCTCGGACAGCTGTGGACTTGGGTCCACGACCGAACAGCTATGGACGGGTCTTCGCTAGGATAGCTATGGACTTGCGCCCTCGCTAGGACAGCTTTGGACTTGCGTCCTCGCTAGGATAGCTGAGGACTTGCGCCCTCGCTAGGATAGCTTTGGACTTGCGCCCTCGCTAGGATAGCTGTGGACTTGGGCCCCCGCTAGGATAGCTGTGGACTCGGGTCCACACTCGGACAGCCGTGGATTTGGGTCCACGCTCGGACAGCTGTGGACTTGGGTCCATGCTCGGAAATCTGTGGACTTGGGTCCACTCTCGGACAGCCGTGGACTTGGGTCCACGACCGAACAGCTATGGACTTGGGTCTTTGCTAGGATAGCTATGGACTTGCGCCCTCGCTAGGACAGCTTTGGACATGCGCCCTCGCTAGGATAGCTGAGGACTTGCGCCCTCGCTAGGATAGCTTTGGACTTGCGCCCTCGCTAGGATAGCTTTGGACTTGGGCCCCCGCTAGGATAGCTGTTGACTCGGGTCCACACTCGGACAGCCGTGGATTTGGGTCCACGCTCGGACAGCTGTGGACTTGGGTCCACGCTCGGAAATCTGTGGACTTGGGTCCACTCTCGGACAGCCGTGGACTTGGGTCCACTCTCGGACAGCTGTGGACTTGGGTCAACGACCGAACAGCTATGGACTTGCGCCCTCGCTAGGATAGCTTTGGACTTGCGCCCTTGCTAGGACAGCATTGGACTTGCGCCCTCGCTAGGACAGCTTTGGACTTGCGCCCTCGCTAGGATAGCTGTGGACTTGCGCCCTCGCTAAATAGCTGTGGACTTGGGTCCACGCTCGGACAGCCGTGGATTTGGGTCCACGCTCGGACAACTGTGGACTAGGGTCCATCCTCCAACACCAGTGGACTAGGGTCCATCCTCCAACACCAAAAGAGTAGGGTCTATCCTCCAACCCCAGTGGACTGGGATGCATCCTCCAACACTAGACTAGGTTCCACCCTCCAACACCAGTAGACTAGGGTCCATCCTCCAACGCCAGTGGACTAGGGTCCACCCTCCAACCCCAGCGGACTAGGATCCACCCTCAAAAACGTTTGGACTAGGGTCCACCCTCCATAAGGGGACTAGGGTCCATCGTCTAACACCAGTGGACTAGGATCCACCCTCCAAAACCAGTCTACTAGGGTCCATTCTCCAGAAGGGAACTAGGATAAACCCCCCAAAACCAGTGGAGTACGGTCCACCCTCCAACACCAGTAGACTAGGGTCCATCCACCAAAACAAGTGGACTTTGGGTCCATTTACCTTAAGGCAACTAGGATAAACCCCCCAAAACCAGTGGACTAGGATCCACACTCCAAAACCAGTGGACTAGGGTCCATTCTCCAGAAGGAAACTAGGATAAAACCCCCAAAACCAGTTCACTAGGGTCCACCCTCCAATAACGTGGACTAGGATCCACCCTGCAACACCAGTGGACTAGGATCCACCCTCCAACACCAGTGGAGTAAGGTCCATCCTCCAACACCAGTGGACTAGGGTCCATCCACGAACACCAGTGGACTAGGATCCACCCTGCAACACCAGTGGACTAGGATTCATCCTCCAACACCAGTCGACTAGGGTCCATCCTCCAACATAAGGGGACTAGGATCCACCCTCCAAAAAAGTGGACTAGGATCAACCCTGCAACACCAGTGGACTATGATCCATCCTCCAAAACCAGTGGACTAGGGTCCACCCTCCAAAAAAAATAGGACTAGGATCTACCCTCCAAAACCTGTGGACTAGGGTCCACCCTCCAATATAAGGGGACAAGGGTCCATCCTCCAACACCAGTGGACTAGGATCCACCCTCCAAAACCAGTGGACTAGGGTCCACCCTCCAAAAAACAATAGGACTAGGATCTACCCTGCAACACCAGTGGACTAGGGTCCATCCTCCAACATAAGGGGACTAGGATCCACCCTCCAAAAAAGTGGACTAGGATCAACCCTGCAACACCAGTGGACTATGATCCATCCTCCAACACCAGTGGACTAGGGTCCACCCTCCAAAAAAAAGTGGACTAGGATCCACCCTCCAACACAAGTGGACTAAGGTCCATCCTCAAACACCAGTGGACTAGGGTCCACCCTCCAACAGCAGTGGACTAGGATCCTCCCTCCAAAACCTGTGGACTAGGATCCACCCTCCAACACAAGTGGACTAAGGTCCATCCTCAAACACCAGCGGACTAAGGTCCACCCTCCAACACCAGTGGACTAGGATAAGATAAGATTTCGTTCGGATTTTTAACCCCGGAGGGTTAGCCACCCAGGATAACCCAAGAAAGTCAGTGCGTCATCGATGACTGTCTAACTTATTTCCATTGGGGTCCTTAATCTTGTCCCCCAGGATGCGACCCACACCAGTCGACTAACACCCAGGTACCTATTTGCTGCTAGGTGAACAGGACAATAGGTGTAAGGAAACGTGTCGGAATTTCCACCCGCCGGGAATCGAACCCAGGCCCTCCGTGTGTGAAGCGGGAGTTTTAGCCACCAGGCCACACTCCAAAACCAGTGGACTAGGATCCACCCTCCAAAAAGTTGGACTAGGGTCCACCATCCAACACCAGTGGACTAGGATCCACCCTCCAATACCAGTGGACTAGGGTCCATCCTCCAACACCAGTTGACTAGGATCCACCCTCCAATACCAGTGGACTAGGGTCCTCTCTCCAACACCAGTGGACTAGGGTCCATCTTCTAACACTAGTGGACTAATTTAGACCCTCCAACACCAGTGGACTAGCCAATAGACTAGCATCCATCCTACAACACCAGTGGACTAGGATCCACCCTCCAATACCAGTGGACTAGGGTCCACTCTCCAGCACCAGTGGACTAGGGTTCATCCTCCAACACCTAGTTACCACCCTCCAACAACCTTGGACTAAGGTCCATCCTCCAACACCTGTGGACTAGGGTCCATCCTCCAACACCAGTGGACTAGGGTCCATCCTCAAACACCAGTGGACTGTAGTCCACGCTCGGACAGTTGTGTACTTTGGGTCGACGCTCGCACAGGTGTGGACTTGGGTTCACACTCGGGGAGCCGTGGATTTGGGTCCACGCTCGGACAGCTGTGGACTTGGGTCCACGCTCGGACAGCTGTGGACTTGGGTCCACGCTCGGACAGCTGTGGACTTGGGTCCACGCTCGGACAGCTGTGGACTTGGGTCCACGACCAAACAGCTATGGACTTGGGTCTTCGCTAGGATAGCTATGGACTTGCACCCTCGCTAGGATAGCTGAGGACTTGAGCCCTCGCTAGGATAGCTGTGGACTTGGGCCCCCGCTAGGATAGCTGTGGACTCGGGTCCACACTCGGACAGCCGTGGATTTGGGTCCACGCTCGGACAGCTGTGGACTTGGGTCCACGCTCGGAAATCTGTGGACTTGGGTCCACTCTCGGACAGCCGTGGACTTGGGTCCACGACCGAACAGCTATGGACTTGGGTCCACGCTCGGACAGCTGTGGACTTGGGTCCACGCTCGGACAGCTGTGGACTTGGGTCCACGCTCGGACAGCTGTGGACTTGGGTCCACGCTCGGACAGCTGTGGACTTGGGTCCACGACCAAACAGCTATGGACTTGGGTCTTCGCTAGGATAGCTATGGACTTGCACCCTCGCTAGGATAGCTGAGGACTTGAGCCCTCGCTAGGATAGCTGTGGACTTGGGCCCCCGCTAGGATAGCTGTGGACTCGGGTCCACACTCGGACAGCCGTGGATTTGGGTCCACGCTCGGAGAGCTGTGGACTTGCGCCCTCGCTAAGATAGCTGTGGACTTGCGCCCTCGCTAGGATAGCTTTGGACTTGTGCCCTCGCTAGGATAGCTTTGGACTTGGGCCCTCGCTAGGATAGCTTTGGACTTGGGTCCACGGTCGGACAGCTGTGGACTTGGGTCAACTCTCAGACAGCCGTGGACTTGGGTCCACGCTCGGAAAGCTGTGGACTTGGGTCCACGCTCAGAAAGCCGTGGACTTGGGTCCACAGTCGGACAGCTGTGGACTTGGGTCCACGCTCGGACAGCTGTGGACTTGGGTCCACGCTCGGACAGCTGTGGACTTGGGTCCACGCTCGGACAGCTGTGGACTTGGGTCCACGCTCGGACAGCTGTGGACTTGGGTCCACGCTCGGACAGCTGTGGACTTGGGTCCACGCTCGGACAGCTGTGGACTTGGGTCCACGCTCGGACAGTGGTGGACTTGGGTCCACGCTCGGACAGCTGTGGACTTGGGTCCACGACCGAACAGCTATGGACGGGTCTTCGCTAGGATAGCTATGGACTTGCGCCCTCGCTAGGACAGCTTTGGACTTGCGTCCTCGCTAGGATAGCTGAGGACTTGCGCCCTCGCTAGGATAGCTTTGGACTTGCGCCCTCGCTAGGATAGCTGTGGACTTGGGCCCCCGCTAGGATAGCTGTGGACTCGGGTCCACACTCGGACAGCCGTGGATTTGGGTCCACGCTCGGACAGCTGTGGACTTGGGTCCATGCTCGGAAATCTGTGGACTTGGGTCCACTCTCGGACAGCCGTGGACTTGGGTCCACGACCGAACAGCTATGGACTTGGGTCTTTGCTAGGATAGCTATGGACTTGCGCCCTCGCTAGGACAGCTTTGGACATGCGCCCTCGCTAGGATAGCTGAGGACTTGCGCCCTCGCTAGGATAGCTTTGGACTTGCGCCCTCGCTAGGATAGCTTTGGACTTGGGCCCCCGCTAGGATAGCTGTTGACTCGGGTCCACACTCGGACAGCCGTGGATTTGGGTCCACGCTCGGACAGCTGTGGACTTGGGTCCACGCTCGGAAATCTGTGGACTTGGGTCCACTCTCGGACAGCCGTGGACTTGGGTCCACTCTCGGACAGCTGTGGACTTGGGTCAACGACCGAACAGCTATGGACTTGCGCCCTCGCTAGGATAGCTTTGGACTTGCGCCCTTGCTAGGACAGCATTGGACTTGCGCCCTCGCTAGGACAGCTTTGGACTTGCGCCCTCGCTAGGATAGCTGTGGACTTGCGCCCTCGCTAAATAGCTGTGGACTTGGGTCCACGCTCGGACAGCCGTGGATTTGGGTCCACGCTCGGACAACTGTGGACTAGGGTCCATCCTCCAACACCAGTGGACTAGGGTCCATCCTCCAACACCAAAAGAGTAGGGTCTATCCTCCAACCCCAGTGGACTGGGATGCATCCTCCAACACTAGACTAGGTTCCACCCTCCAACACCAGTAGACTAGGGTCCATCCTCCAACGCCAGTGGACTAGGGTCCACCCTCCAACCCCAGCGGACTAGGATCCACCCTCAAAAACGTGTGGACTAGGGTCCACCCTCCATAAGGGGACTAGGGTCCATCGTCTAACACCAGTGGACTAGGATCCACCCTCCAAAACCAGTCTACTAGGGTCCATTCTCCAGAAGGGAACTAGGATAAACCCCCCAAAACCAGTGGAGTACGGTCCACCCTCCAACACCAGTAGACTAGGGTCCATCCACCAAAACAAGTGGACTTTGGGTCCATTTACCTTAAGGCAACTAGGATAAACCCCCCAAAACCAGTGGACTAGGATCCACACTCCAAAACCAGTGGACTAGGGTCCATTCTCCAGAAGGAAACTAGGATAAAACCCCCAAAACCAGTTCACTAGGGTCCACCCTCCAATAACGTGGACTAGGATCCACCCTGCAACACCAGTGGACTAGGATCCACCCTCCAACACCAGTGGAGTAAGGTCCATCCTCCAACACCAGTGGACTAGGGTCCATCCACGAACACCAGTGGACTAGGATCCACCCTGCAACACCAGTGGACTAGGATTCATCCTCCAACACCAGTCGACTAGGGTCCATCCTCCAACATAAGGGGACTAGGATCCACCCTCCAAAAAAGTGGACTAGGATCAACCCTGCAACACCAGTGGACTATGATCCATCCTCCAAAACCAGTGGACTAGGGTCCACCCTCCAAAAAAAATAGGACTAGGATCTACCCTCCAAAACCTGTGGACTAGGGTCCACCCTCCAATATAAGGGGACAAGGGTCCATCCTCCAACACCAGTGGACTAGGATCCACCCTCCAAAACCAGTGGACTAGGGTCCACCCTCCAAAAAAAATAGGACTAGGATCTACCCTCCAAAACCTGTGGACTAGGGTCCACCCTCCAATATAAGGGGACAAGGGTCCATCCTCCAACACCAGTGGACTAGGATCCACCCTCCAAAAAAGTCCAAAAAACAATAGGACTAGGATCTACCCTCCAACACCAGTGGACTAGGGTCCATCCTCCAACATAAGGGGACTAGGATCCACCCTCCAAAAAAGTGGACTAGGATCAACCCTGCAACACCAGTGGACTATGATCCATCCTCCAACACCAGTGGACTAGGGTCCACCCTCCAAAAAAAAGTGGACTAGGATCCACCCTCCAACACAAGTGGACTAAGGTCCATCCTCAAACACCAGTGGACTAGGGTCCACCCTCCAACAGCAGTGGACTAGGATCCTCCCTCCAAAACCTGTGGACTAGGATCCACCCTCCAACACAAGTGGACTAAGGTCCATCCTCAAACACCAGCGGACTAAGGTCCACCCTCCAACACCAGTGGACTAGGATAAGATAAGATTTCGTTCGGATTTTTAACCCCGGAGGGTTAGCCACCCAGGATAACCCAAGAAAGTCAGTGCGTCATCGATGACTGTCTAACTTATTTCCATTGGGGTCCTTAATCTTGTCCCCCAGGATGCGACCCACACCAGTCGACTAACACCCAGGTACCTATTTGCTGCTAGGTGAACAGGACAATAGGTGTAAGGAAACGTGTCGGAATTTCCACCCGCCGGGAATCGAACCCAGGCCCTCCGTGTGTGAAGCGGGAGTTTTAGCCACCAGGCCACACTCCAAAACCAGTGGACTAGGATCCACCCTCCAAAAAGTTGGACTAGGGTCCACCATCCAACACCAGTGGACTAGGATCCACCCTCCAATACCAGTGGACTAGGGTCCATCCTCCAACACCAGTTGACTAGGATCCACCCTCCAATACCAGTGGACTAGGGTCCTCTCTCCAACACCAGTGGACTAGGGTCCATCTTCTAACACTAGTGGACTAATTTAGACCCTCCAACACCAGTGGACTAGCCAATAGACTAGCATCCATCCTACAACACCAGTGGACTAGGATCCACCCTCCAATACCAGTGGACTAGGGTCCACTCTCCAGCACCAGTGGACTAGGGTTCATCCTCCAACACCTAGTTACCACCCTCCAACAACCTTGGACTAAGGTCCATCCTCCAACACCTGTGGACTAGGGTCCATCCTCCAACACCAGTGGACTAGGGTCCATCCTCAAACACCAGTGGACTGTAGTCCACGCTCGGACAGTTGTGTACTTTGGGTCGACGCTCGCACAGGTGTGGACTTGGGTTCACACTCGGGGAGCCGTGGATTTGGGTCCACGCTCGGACAGCTGTGGACTTGGGTCCACGCTCGGACAGCTGTGGACTTGGGTCCACGCTCGGACAGCTGTGGACTTGGGATCACGCTCGGACAGCTGTGGACTTGGGTCCACGCTCGGACAGCTGTGGACTTGGGCCCACGCTCGGACAGCTGTGGACTTGGGTCCACGCTCGGACAGCTGTGGACTTGGGTCCACGCTCGGACAGCTGTGGACTTGGGTCCACGCTCGGACAGCTGTGGACTTGGGTCCACGCTCGGACAGCTGTGGACTTGGGTCCACGCTCGGAAATCTGTGGACTTGGGTCCACTCTCGGACAGCCGTGGACTTGGGTCCACGACCGAGGACAGCTGTGGACTTAGGTCCACACTCGGACAGCCGTGGATTTGGGTCCACGCTCGGACAGCTGTGGACTTGGGTCCACGCTCGGACAGCGGTGGATTTGGGTCCACGCTCGGAAAGCCGTGAACTTGGGTCCACGACCGAACAGCTATGGACTTGGGTCCTCGCTAGGATAGCTAGGGACTTGCGCCCTCGCTAGGACAGCTTTGGACTTGCGCCCTCGCTAGGATAGCTGAGGACTTGCGCCCTCGCTAGGATAGCTTTGGACTTGCGCCCTCGCTAGGATAGCTGTGGACTTGGGCCCCCGCTAGGATAGCTGTGGACTCGGGTCCACACTCGGACAGCCGTGGATTTGGGTCCACGCTCGGAGAGCTGTGGACTTGCGCCCTCGCTAAGATAGCTGTGGACTTGCGCCCTCGCTAGGATAGCTTTGGACTTGTGCCCTCGCTAGGATAGCTGTGGACTTGGGCCCTCGCTAGGATAGCTTTGGACTTGGGTCCACGGTCGGACAGCTGTGGACTTGGGTCAACTCTCAGACAGCCGTGGACTTGGGTCCACGCTCGGAAAGCTGTGGACTTGGGTCCACGCTCAGAAAGCCGTGGACTTGGGTCCACAGTCGGACAGCTGTGGACTTGGGTCCACGCTCGGACAGCTGTGGACTTGGGTCCACGCTCGGACAGCTGTGGACTTGGGTCCACGCTCGGACAGCTGTGGACTTGGGTCCACGCTCGGACAGCTGTGGACTTGGGTCCACGCTCGGACAGCTGTGGACTTGGGTCCACGGTCGGACAGTTGTGGACTTGGGTCCACTCTCAGACAGCCGTGGACTTGGGTCCACGCTCGGACAGCTGTGGACTTGGGTCCACGACCGAACAGCTATGGACGGGTCTTCGCTAGGATAGCTATGGACTTGCGCCCTCGCTAGGACAGCTTTGGACTTGCGTCCTCGCTAGGATAGCTGAGGACTTGCGCCCTCGCTAGGATAGCTTTGGACTTGCGCCCTCGCTAGGATAGCTGTGGACTTGGGCCCCCGCTAGGATAGCTGTGGACTCGGGTCCACACTCGGACAGCCGTGGATTTGGGTCCACGCTCGGACAGCTGTGGACTTGGGTCCATGCTCGGAAATCTGTGGACTTGGGTCCACTCTCGGACAGCCGTGGACTTGGGTCCACGACCGAACAGCTATGGACTTGGGTCTTTGCTAGGATAGCTATGGACTTGCGCCCTCGCTAGGACAGCTTTGGACATGCGCCCTCGCTAGGATAGCTGAGGACTTGCGCCCTCGCTAGGATAGCTTTGGACTTGCGCCCTCGCTAGGATAGCTTTGGACTTGGGCCCCCGCTAGGATAGCTGTTGACTCGGGTCCACACTCGGACAGCCGTGGATTTGGGTCCACGCTCGGACAGCTGTGGACTTGGGTCCACGCTCGGAAATCTGTGGACTTGGGTCCACTCTCGGACAGCCGTGGACTTGGGTCCACTCTCGGACAGCTGTGGACTTGGGTCAACGACCGAACAGCTATGGACTTGCGCCCTCGCTAGGATAGCTTTGGACTTGCGCCCTTGCTAGGACAGCATTGGACTTGCGCCCTCGCTAGGACAGCTTTGGACTTGCGCCCTCGCTAGGATAGCTGTGGACTTGCGCCCTCGCTAAATAGCTGTGGACTTGGGTCCACGCTCGGACAGCCGTGGATTTGGGTCCACGCTCGGACAACTGTGGACTAGGGTCCATCCTCCAACACCAGTGGACTAGGGTCCATCCTCCAACACCAAAAGAGTAGGGTCTATCCTCCAACCCCAGTGGACTGGGATGCATCCTCCAACACTAGACTAGGTTCCACCCTCCAACACCAGTAGACTAGGGTCCATCCTCCAACGCCAGTGGACTAGGGTCCACCCTCCAACCCCAGCGGACTAGGATCCACCCTCAAAAACGTGTGGACTAGGGTCCACCCTCCATAAGGGGACTAGGGTCCATCGTCTAACACCAGTGGACTAGGATCCACCCTCCAAAACCAGTCTACTAGGGTCCATTCTCCAGAAGGGAACTAGGATAAACCCCCCAAAACCAGTGGAGTACGGTCCACCCTCCAACACCAGTAGACTAGGGTCCATCCACCAAAACAAGTGGACTTTGGGTCCATTTACCTTAAGGCAACTAGGATAAACCCCCCAAAACCAGTGGACTAGGATCCACACTCCAAAACCAGTGGACTAGGGTCCATTCTCCAGAAGGAAACTAGGATAAAACCCCCAAAACCAGTTCACTAGGGTCCACCCTCCAATAACGTGGACTAGGATCCACCCTGCAACACCAGTGGACTAGGATCCACCCTCCAACACCAGTGGAGTAAGGTCCATCCTCCAACACCAGTGGACTAGGGTCCATCCACGAACACCAGTGGACTAGGATCCACCCTGCAACACCAGTGGACTAGGATTCATCCTCCAACACCAGTCGACTAGGGTCCATCCTCCAACATAAGGGGACTAGGATCCACCCTCCAAAAAAGTGGACTAGGATCAACCCTGCAACACCAGTGGACTATGATCCATCCTCCAAAACCAGTGGACTAGGGTCCACCCTCCAAAAAAAATAGGACTAGGATCTACCCTCCAAAACCTGTGGACTAGGGTCCACCCTCCAATATAAGGGGACAAGGGTCCATCCTCCAACACCAGTGGACTAGGATCCACCCTCCAAAACCAGTGGACTAGGGTCCACCCTCCAAAAAAAATAGGACTAGGATCTACCCTCCAAAACCTGTGGACTAGGGTCCACCCTCCAATATAAGGGGACAAGGGTCCATCCTCCAACACCAGTGGACTAGGATCCACCCTCCAAAACCAGTGGACTAGGGTCCACCCTCCAAAAAACAATAGGACTAGGATCTACCCTCCAACACCAGTGGACTAGGGTCCATCCTCCAACATAAGGGGACTAGGATCCACCCTCCAAAAAAGTGGACTAGGATCAACCCTGCAACACCAGTGGACTATGATCCATCCTCCAACACCAGTGGACTAGGGTCCACCCTCCAAAAAAAAGTGGACTAGGATCCACCCTCCAACACAAGTGGACTAAGGTCCATCCTCAAACACCAGTGGACTAGGGTCCACCCTCCAACAGCAGTGGACTAGGATCCTCCCTCCAAAACCTGTGGACTAGGATCCACCCTCCAACACAAGTGGACTAAGGTCCATCCTCAAACACCAGCGGACTAAGGTCCACCCTCCAACACCAGTGGACTAGGATAAGATAAGATTTCGTTCGGATTTTTAACCCCGGAGGGTTAGCCACCCAGGATAACCCAAGAAAGTCAGTGCGTCATCGATGACTGTCTAACTTATTTCCATTGGGGTCCTTAATCTTGTCCCCCAGGATGCGACCCACACCAGTCGACTAACACCCAGGTACCTATTTGCTGCTAGGTGAACAGGACAATAGGTGTAAGGAAACGTGTCGGAATTTCCACCCGCCGGGAATCGAACCCAGGCCCTCCGTGTGTGAAGCGGGAGTTTTAGCAACCAGGCCACACTCCAAAACCAGTGGACTAGGATCCACCCTCCAAAAAGTTGGACTAGGGTCCACCATCCAACACCAGTGGACTAGGATCCACCCTCCAATACCAGTGGACTAGGGTCCATCCTCCAACACCAGTTGACTAGGATCCACCCTCCAATACCAGTGGACTAGGGTCCTCTCTCCAACACCAGTGGACTAGGGTCCATCTTCTAACACTAGTGGACTAATTTAGACCCTCCAACACCAGTGGACTAGCCAATAGACTAGCATCCATCCTACAACACCAGTGGACTAGGATCCACCCTCCAATACCAGTGGACTAGGGTCCACTCTCCAGCACCAGTGGACTAGGGTTCATCCTCCAACACCTAGTTACCACCCTCCAACAACCTTGGACTAAGGTCCATCCTCCAACACCTGTGGACTAGGGTCCATCCTCCAACACCAGTGGACTAGGGTCCATCCTCAAACACCAGTGGACTGTAGTCCACGCTCGGACAGTTGTGTACTTGGGGACGCTCGCACAGCTTGGGTTCACACTCGGGGAGCGCCACACAGCTGTGGACTTGGGTCCACGCTTGGGACTTGGGTCCACGCTCGGACAGCTCTTGGGATCACGCTCGGACAGCTGTGGACTTGGGTCCACGTCGGACAGCTGTTTGGGCCCACGCTCCACTGCTCGCTCGACAGCTGTGGACTTGGGTCCACTCTCGGACAGCCGTGGACTTGGGTCCACGCTCGGACAGCTGTGGACTTGGGTCCACGCTCGGACAGCTGTGGACTTGGGTCCACGACCAAACAGCTATGGACTTGGGTCTTCGCTAGGATAGCTATGGACTTGCGCCCTCGCTAGGACAGCTTTGGACTTGCGCCCTCGCTAGGATAGCTGAGGACTTGCGCCCTCGCTAGGATAGCTTTGGACTTGAGCCCTCGCTAGGATAGCTGTGGACTTGGGCCCCCGCTAGGATAGCTGTGGACTCGGGTCCACACTCGGACAGCCGTGGATTTGGGTCCACGCTCGGACAGCTGTGGACTTGGGTCCACGCTCGGAAATCTGTGGACTTGGGTCCACTCTCGGACAGCCGTGGACTTGGGTCCACGACCGAACAGCTATGGACTTGGGTCTTCGCTAGGATAGCGGACTTGCGCCCTCGCTAGGACAGCTTTGTTGCGCCCTCGCTAGGATAGCTGAGGACTTGCGCCCTCGCTAGGATAGCCTTGACGCTCGGACAGCTGTGGACTTGGGTCCACGCTCGGACAGCTGTGGACTTGGGTCCACGCTCGGACAGCTGTGGACTTGGGTCCACGACCAAACAGCTATGGACTTGGGTCTTCGCTAGGATAGCTATGGACTTGCGCCCTCGCTAGGACAGCTTTGGACTTGCGCCCTCGCTAGGATAGCTGAGGACTTGCGCCCTCGCTAAGATAGCTTTGGACTTGCGCCCTCGCTAGGATAGCTGTGGACTTGGGCCCCCGCTAGGATAGCTGTGGACTCGGGTCCACACTCGGACAGCCGTGGATTTGGGTCCACGCTCGGAGAGCTGTGGACTTGCGCCCTCGCTAAGATAGCTGTGGACTTGCGCCCTCGCTAGGATAGCTTTGGACTTGCGCCCTCGCTAGGATAGCTTTGGACTTGGGCCCTCGCTAGTATAGCTTTGGACTTGGGTCCACGGTCGGACAGCTGTGGACTTGGGTCAACTCTCAGACAGCCGTGGACTTGGGTCCACGCTCGGAAAGCTGTGGACTTGGGTCCACGCTCGGAAAGCCGTGGATTTGGGTCCACGCTCGGATAGCTGTGGACTTGGGTCCACGGTCGGACAGCTGTAGACTTGGGTCCACGCTCGGACAGCTGTGGACTTGGGTCCACGCTCGGACAGCTGTGGACTTGGGTCCACGCTCGGACAGCTGTGGACTTGGGTCCACGCTCGGACAGTGGTGGACTTGGGTCCACGCTCGGACAGCGGTGGACTTGGGTCCACGCTCGGACAGCTGTGGACTTGGGTCCACGCTCGGACAGCTGTGGACTTGGGTCCACGCTCGGACAGCTGTGGACTTGGGTCCACGACCGAACAGCTATGGACGGGTCTTCGCTAGGATAGCTATGGACTTGCGCCCTCGCTAGGATAGCTTTGGACTTGCGCCCTCGCTAGGATAGCTGTGGACTTGGGCCCCCGCTAGGATAGCTGTGGACTCGGGTCCACACTCGGACAGCCGTGGATTTGGGTCCACGCTCGGACAGCTGTGGACTTGGGTCCACGCTCGGAAATCTGTGGACTTGGGTCCACTCTCGGACAGCCGTGGACTTGGGTCCACGACCGAACAGCTATGGACTTGGGTCTTTGCTAGGATAGCTATGGACTTGCGCCCTCGCTAGGATAGCTTTGGACTTGCGCCCTCGCTAGGATAGCTGAGGACTTGCGCCCTCGCTAGGATAGCTTTGGACTTGCGCCCTCGCTAGGATAGCTTTGGACTTGGGCCCCCGCTAGGATAGCTGTGGACTCGGGTCCACACTCGGACAGCCGTGGATTTGGGTCCACGCTCGGACAGCTGTGGACTTGGGTCCACTCTCGGACAGCCTTGGACTTGGGTCCACTCTCGGACAGCTGTGGACTTGGGTCAACGACCGAACAGCTATGGACTTGCGCCCTCGCTAGGACAGCTTTGGACTTGCGCCCTCGCTAGGACAGCTTTGGACTTGCGCCCTCGCTAGGATAGCTGTGGACTTGCGCCCTCGCTAAATAGCTGTGGACTTGGGTCCACGATCAGACAGCCGTGGATTTGGGTCCACGCTCGGACAACTGTGGACTAGGGTCCATCCTCCAACACCAATAGAGTAGGGTCTATCCTCCAACTCCAGTGGACTGGGATGCATCCTCCAACACTAGACTAGGTTCCACCCTCCAACACCAGTGGACTAGGGTCCATCCTCCAACACCAGTAGACTAGGGTCCATCCTCCAATGCCAGTGGACTAGGGTCCACCCTCCAACCCCAGCGGACTAGGATCCACCCTCAAAAACGTGTGGACTAGGGTCCACCCTCCATAAGGGGACTAGGGTCCATCGTCTAACACCAGTGGACTAGGATCCACCCTCCAAAACCAGTCTACTAGGGTCCATTCTCCAGAAGGGAACTAGGATAAACCCCCCAAAACCAGTGGACTACGGTCCACCCTCCAACACCAGTAGACTAGGGTCCATCCACCAAAACAAGTGGACTTTGGGTCCATTTACCAGAAGGCAACTAGGATAAACCCTCCAAAACCAGTGGACTAGGGTCCATTCTCCAGAAGGAAACTAGGATAAAACCCCCAAAACCAGTTCACTAGGGTCCACCCTCCAATAACGTGGACTAGGATCCACCCTGCAACACCAGTGGACTAGGATCCACCCTCCAACACCAGTGGACTAAGGTCCATCCTCCAACACCAGTGGACTAGGGTCCACCCTCCAACCCCAGTGGACTAGGATCCATCCTCAAAAACGTGTGGACTAGGGTCCACCCTCCATAAGGGGACTAGGGTCCATCGTCTAACACCAGTGGACTAGGATCCACCCTCCAAAACCAGTCTACTAGGGTCCATTCTCCAGAAGGGAACTAGGATAAACCCCCCAAAACCAGTGGACTACGGTCCACCCTCCAACACCAGTGGACTTGGGTCCACCCTCCAACACCAGTAGACTAGGGTCCATCCACCAAAACAAGTGGACTTTGGGTCCATTTACCAGAAGGCAACTAGGATAAATCCCCAAAAACCAGTGGACTAGGATCCACACTCCAAAACCAGTGGACTAGGGTCCATTCTCCAGAAGGAAACTAGGATAAAACCCCCAAAACCAGTTCACTAGGGTCCACCCTCCAATAACGTGGACTAGGATCCACCCTGCAACACCAGTGGACTAAGGTCCATCCTCCAACACCAGTGGACTAGGGTCCATCCTCCAACACCAGTGGACTAGGATCCACCCTGCAACACCAGTGGACTAGGATTCATCCTCCAACACCAGTGGACTAGGGTCCATCGTCCAACATAAGGGGACTAGGATCCACCCTCCAAAAAAGTGGACTAGGATCAACCCTGCAACACCAGTGGACTATGATCCATCCTCCAACACCAGTGGACTAGGGTCCACCCTCCAAAAAAAATAGGACTAGGATCTACCCTCCAAAACCTGTGGACTAGGGTCCACCCTCCAATATAAGGGGACGAGGGTACATCCTCCAACACCAGTGGACTAGGATCCACCCTCCAAAAAAAATAGGACTAGGATCTACCCTCCAAAACCTGTGGACTAGGGTGCACCCTCCAATATAAGGGGACAAGGGTCCATCCTCCAACACCAGTGCACTAGGGTCCACCCTCCAAAAAAAGTGGACTAGGATCCACCCTCCAAAACCTGTGGACTAGGATCCACCCTCCAACACAAGTGGACTAAGGTCCATCCTCAAACACCAGCGGACTAAGGTCCACCCTCCAACACCAGTGGACTAGGATAAGATAAGATTTCGTTCGGATTTTTAACCCCGGAGGGTTAGCCACCCAGGATAACCCAAGAAAGTCAGTGCGTCATCGATGACTGTCTAACTTATTTCCATTGGGGTCCTTAATCTTGTCCCCCAGGATGCGACCCACACCAGTCGACTAACACCCAGGTACCTATTTGCTGCTAGGTGAACAGGACAATAGGTGTAAGGAAACGTGTCGGAATTTCCACCCGCCGGGAATCGAACCCAGGCCCTCCGTGTGTGAAGCGGGAGTTTTAGCCACCAGGCCACACTCCAAAACCAGTGGACTAGGATCCACCCTCCAATACCAGTGGACTAGGGTCCATCCTCCAACACCAGTTGACTAGGATCCACCCTCCAATACCAGTGGACTAGGGTCCACTCTCCAACACCAGTGGACTAGGGTCCATCTTCTAACACTAGTGGACTAATTTAGACCCTCCAACACCAGTGGACTAGCCAATAGACTAGCATCCATCCTACAACACCAGTGGACTAGGATCCACCCTCCAATACCAGTGGACTAGGGTCCACTCTCCAGCACCAGTCGACTAGGGTTCATCCTCCAACACCAGTGGACTAGGGTCCATCCTCAAACACCAGTGGACTGTAGTCCACGCTCGGACAGTTGTGTACTTGGGGTCCACGCTCGCACAGCTGTGGACTTGGGTCCACGCTCGGACAGCTGTGGACTTGGGTCCACGCTCGGACAGCTGTGGACTTGGGTCCACGCTCGGACAGCTGTGGACTTGGGTCCACGCTCGGACAGCTGTGGACTTGGGTCCACGCTCGGACAGCTGTGGACTTGGGTCCACGCTCGGACAGCTGTGGACTTGGGTCCACGCTCGGACAGCTGTGGACTTGGGTCCAAGACCAAACAGCTATGGACTTGGGTCTTCGCTAGGATAGCTATGGACTTGCGCCCTCGCTAGGACAGCTTTGGACTTGCGCCCTCACTAGGATAGCTGAGGACTTGCGCCCTCGCTAGGATAGCTTTGGACTTGCGCCCTCGCTAGGATAGCTGTGGACTTGGGCCCCCGCTAGGATAGCTGTGGACTCGGGTCCACACTCGGACAGCCGTGGATTTGGGTCCACGCTCGGAAAGCTGTGGACTTGGGTCCACGCTCGGAAAGCTGTGGACTTGGGTCCACGGTCGGACAGACAGCTGTGGACTTGGGTCCACGCTCGGACAGCTGTGGACTTGGGTCCACGCTCGGACAGCTCTGGACTTGGGTCCACGCTCGGACAGTGGTGGACTTGGGTCCACGCTCGGACAGCTGTGGACTTGGGTCCACGCTCGGACAGCTGTGGACTTGGGTCCACGCTCGGACAGCTGTGGACTTGGGTCCACGCTCGGACAGCTGTGGACTTGGGCCCCCGCTAGGATAGCTGTGGACTCGGGTCCACACTCGGACAGCCGTGGATTTGGGTCCACGCTCGGACAGCTGTGGACTTGGGTCCACGCTCGGAAATCTGTGGACTTGGGTCCACTCTCGGACAGCCGTGGACTTGGGTCCACGACCGAACAGCTATGGACTTGGGTCTTCGCTAGGATAGCTATGGACTTGCGCCCTCGCTAGGACAGCTTTGGACTTGCGCCCTCGCTAGGATAGCTGAGGACTTGCGCCCTCGCTAGGATAGCTTTGGACTTGAGCCCTCGCTAGGATAGCTGTGGACTTGGGCCCCCGCTAGGATAGCTGTGGACTCGGGTCCACACTCGGACAGCCGTGGATTTGGGTCCACGCTCGGACAGCTGTGGACTTGGGTCCACGCTCGGAAATCTGTGGACTTGGGTCCACTCTCGGACAGCCGTGGACTTGGGTCCACGACCGAACAGCTATGGACTTGGGTCTTCGCTAGGATAGATATGGACTTGCGCCCTCGCTAGGACAGCTTTGGACTTGCGCCCTCGCTAGGATAGCTGAGGACTTGCGCCCTCGCTAAGATAGCTTTGGACTTGCGCCCTCGCTAGGATAGCTGTGGACTTGGGCCCCCGCTAGGATAGCTGTGGACTCGGGTCCACACTCGGACAGCCGTGGATTTGGGTCCACGCTCGGAGAGCTGTGGACTTGCGCCCTAGCTAAGATAGCTGTGGACTTGCGCCCTCGCTAGGATAGCTTTGGACTTGCGCCCTCGCTAGGATAGCTTTGGACTTGGGCCCTCGCTAGTATAGCTTTGGACTTGGGTCCACGGTCGGACAGCTGTGGACTTGGGTCCACGCTCGGAAAGCTGTGGACTTGGGTCCACGCTCGGAAAGCCGTGGATTTGGGTCCACGCTCGGATAGCTGTGGACTTGGGTCCACGGTCGGACAGCTGTGGACTTGGGTCCACGCTCGGACAGCTGTGGACTTGGGTCCACGCTCAGACAGCTGTGGACTTGGGTCCACGCTCGGACAGCTGTGGACTTGGGTCCACGCTCGGACAGTGGTGGACTTGGGTCCACGCTCGGACAGCGGTGGACTTGGGTCCACGCTCGGACAGCTGTGGACTTGGGTCCACGCTCGGACAGCTGTGGACTTGGGTCCATGCTCGGACAGCTGTGGACTTGGGTCCACGACCGAACAGCTATGGACGGGTCTTCGCTAGGATAGCTATGGACTTGCGCCCTCGCTAGGATAGCTTTGGACTTGCGCCCTCGCTAGGATAGCTGTGGACTTGCGCCCACGCTAGGATAGCTGTGGACTCGGGTCCACACTCGGACAGCCGTGGATTTGGGTCCACGCTCGGACAGCTGTGGACTTGGGTCCACGCTCGGAAATCTGTGGACTTGGGTCCACTCTCGGACAGCCGTGGACTTGGGTCCACGACCGAACAGCTATGGACTTGGGTCTTTGCTAGGATAGCTATGGACTTGCGCCCTCGCTAGGATAGCTTTGGACTTGCGCCCTCGCTAGGATAGCTGAGGACTTGCGCCCTCGCTAGGATAGCTTTGGACTTGCGCCCTCGCTAGGATAGCTTTGGACTTGGGCCCCCGCTAGGATAGCTGTGGACTCGGGTCCACACTCGGACAGCCGTGGATTTGGGTCCACGCTCGGACAGCTGTGGACTTGGGTCCACTCTCGGACAGCCTTGGACTTGGGTCCACTCTCGGACAGCTGTGGACTTGGGTCAACGACCGAACAGCTATGGACTTGCGCCCTCGCTAGGACAGCTTTGGACTTGCGCCCTCGCTAGGACAGCTTTGGACTTGCGCCCTCGCTAGGATAGCTGTGGACTTGCGCCCTCGCTAAATAGCTGTGGACTTGGGTCCACGATCAGACAGCCGTGGATTTGGGTCCACGCTCGGACAACTGTGGACTAGGGTCCATCCTCCAACACCAATAGAGTAGGGTCTATCCTCCAACTCCAGTGGACTGGGATGCATCCTCCAACACTAGACTAGGTTCCACCCTCCAACACCAGTGGACTAGGGTCCATCCTCCAACACCAGTAGACTAGGGTCCATCCTCCAATGCCAGTGGACTAGGGTCCACCCTCCAACCCCAGCGGACTAGGATCCACCCTCAAAAACGTGTGGACTAGGGTCCACCCTCCATAAGGGGACTAGGGTCCATCGTCTAACACCAGTGGACTAGGATCCACCCTCCAAAACCAGTCTACTAGGGTCCATTCTCCAGAAGGGAACTAGGATAAACCCCCCAAAACCAGTGGACTACGGTCCACCCTCCAACACCAGTAGACTAGGGTCCATCCACCAAAACAAGTGGACTTTGGGTCCATTTACCAGAAGGCAACTAGGATAAACCCTCCAAAACCAGTGGACTAGGGTCCATTCTCCAGAAGGAAACTAGGATAAAACCCCCAAAACCAGTTCACTAGGGTCCACCCTCCAATAACGTGGACTAGGATCCACCCTGCAACACCAGTGGACTAGGATCCACCCTCCAACACCAGTGGACTAAGGTCCATCCTCCAACACCAGTGGACTAGGGTCCACCCTCCAACCCCAGTGGACTAGGATCCATCCTCAAAAACGTGTGGACTAGGGTCCACCCTCCATAAGGGGACTAGGGTCCATCGTCTAACACCAGTGGACTAGGATCCACCCTCCAAAACCAGTCTACTAGGGTCCATTCTCCAGAAGGGAACTAGGATAAACCCCCCAAAACCAGTGGACTACGGTCCACCCTCCAACACCAGTGGACTTGGGTCCACCCTCCAACACCAGTAGACTAGGGTCCATCCACCAAAACAAGTGGACTTTGGGTCCATTTACCAGAAGGCAACTAGGATAAATCCCCAAAAACCAGTGGACTAGGATCCACACTCCAAAACCAGTGGACTAGGGTCCATTCTCCAGAAGGAAACTAGGATAAAACCCCCAAAACCAGTTCACTAGGGTCCACCCTCCAATAACGTGGACTAGGATCCACCCTGCAACACCAGTGGACTAAGGTCCATCCTCCAACACCAGTGGACTAGGGTCCATCCACCAACACCAGTGGACTAGGATCCACCCTGCAACACCAGTGGACTAAGATTCATCCTCCAACACCAGTGGACTAGGGTCCATCCTCCAACATAAGGGGACTAGGATCCACCCTCCAAAAAAGTGGACTAGGATCAACCCTGCAACACCAGTGGACTATGATCCATCCTCCAACACCAGTGGACTAGGGTCCACCCTCCAAAAAAAATAGGACTAGGATCTACCCTCCAAAACCTGTGGACTAGGGTCCACCCTCCAATATAAGGGGACGAGGGTCCATCCTCCAACACCAGTGGACTAGGATCCACCCTCCAAAAAAAATAGGACTAGGATCTACCCTCCAAAACCTGTGGACTAGGGTGCACCCTCCAATATAAGGGGACAAGGGTCCATCCTCCAACACCAGTGCACTAGGGTCCACCCTCCAAAAAAAGTGGACTAGGATCCACCCTCCAAAACCTGTGGACTAGGATCCACCCTCCAACACAAGTGGACTAAGGTCCATCCTCAAACACCAGCGGACTAAGGTCCACCCTCCAACACCAGTGGACTAGGATAAGATAAGATTTCGTTCGGATTTTTAACCCCGGAGGGTTAGCCACCCAGGATAACCCAAGAAAGTCAGTGCGTCATCGATGACTGTCTAACTTATTTCCATTGGGGTCCTTAATCTTGTCCCCCAGGATGCGACCCACACCAGTCGACTAACACCCAGGTACCTATTTGCTGCTAGGTGAACAGGACAATAGGTGTAAGGAAACGTGTCGGAATTTCCACCCGCCGGGAATCGAACCCAGGCCCTCCGTGTGTGAAGCGGGAGTTTTAGCCACCAGGCCACACTCCAAAACCAGTGGACTAGGATCCACCCTCCAATACCAGTGGACTAGGGTCCATCCTCCAACACCAGTTGACTAGGATCCACCCTCCAATACCAGTGGACTAGGGTCCACTCTCCAACACCAGTGGACTAGGGTCCATCTTCTAACACTAGTGGACTAATTTAGACCCTCCAACACCAGTGGACTAGCCAATAGACTAGCATCCATCCTACAACACCAGTGGACTAGGATCCACCCTCCAATACCAGTGGACTAGGGTCCACTCTCCAGCACCAGTCGACTAGGGTTCATCCTCCAACACCAGTGGACTAGGGTCCATCCTCAAACACCAGTGGACTGTAGTCCACGCTCGGACAGTTGTGTACTTGGGGTCCACGCTCGCACAGGTGTGGACTTGGGTTCACACTCGGGGAGCCGTGGATTTGGGTCCACGCTCGGACAGCTGTGGACTTGGGTCCACGCTCGGACAGCTGTGGACTTGGGACCACGCTCGGACAGCTGTGGACTTGCGTCCACGCTCGGACAGCTGTGGACTTGGGTCCACGCTCGGACAGCTGTGGACTTGGGTCCACGCTCGGACAGCTGTGGACTTGGGTCCAAGACCAAACAGCTATGGACTTGGGTCTTCGCTAGGATAGCTATGGACTTGCGCCCTCGCTAGGACAGCTTTGGACTTGCGCCCTCACTAGGATAGCTGAGGACTTGCGCCCTCGCTAGGATAGCTTTGGACTTGCGCCCTCGCTAGGATAGCTGTGGACTTGGGCCCCCGCTAGGATAGCTGTGGACTCGGGTCCACACTCGGACAGCCGTGGATTTGGGTCCACGCTCGGAAAGCTGTGGACTTGGGTCCACGCTCGGAAAGCTGTGGACTTGGGTCCACGGTCGGACAGACAGCTGTGGACTTGGGTCCACGCTCGGACAGCTGTGGACTTGGGTCCACGCTCGGACAGCTCTGGACTTGGGTCCACGCTCGGACAGTGGTGGACTTGGGTCCACGCTCGGACAGCTGTGGACTTGGGTCCACGCTCGGACAGCTGTGGACTTGGGTCCACGCTCGGACAGCTGTGGACTTGGGTCCACGCTCGGACAGCTGTGGACTTGGGTCCACGCTCGGACAGCTGTGGACTTGGGTCCACGCTCGGACAGCTGTGGACTTGGGTCCACGCTCGGACAGCTGTGGACTTGGGTCCACGCTCGGACAGCTGTGGACTTGGGTCCACGCTCGGACAGCTGTGGACTTGGGTCCACGCTCGGACAGCTGTGGACTTGGGTCCACGACCGAACAGCTATGGACGGGTCTTCGCTAGGATAGCTATGGACTTGCGCCCTCGCTAGGACAGCTTTGGACTTGCGTCCTCGCTAGGATAGCTGAGGACTTGCGCCCTCGCTAGGATAGCTGAGGACTTGCGCCCTCGCTAGGATAGCTTTGGACTTGGGCCCCCGCTAGGATAGCTGTGGACTCGGGTCCACACTCGGACAGCCGTGGATTTGGGTCCACGCTCGGACAGCTGTGGACTTGGGTCCACGCTCGGAAATCTGTGGACTTGGGTCCACTCTCGGACAGCCGTGGACTTGGGTCCACTCTCGGACAGCTGTGGACTTGGGTCAACGACCGAACAGCTATGGACTTGCGCCCTCGCTAGGATAGCTTTGGACTTGCGCCCTCGCTAGGACAGCTTTGGACTTGCGCCCTCGCTAGGATAGCTGTGGACTTGCGCCCTCGCTAAATAGCTGTGGACTTGGGTCCACGCTCGGACAACTGTGGACTAGGGTCCATCCTCCAACACCAGTGGACTAGGCTCCATCCTCCAACACCAATAGAGTAGGGTCTATCCTCCAACTCCAGTGGACTGGGATGCATCCTCCAACACTAGACTAGGTTCCACCCTCCAACACCAGTGGACTAGGGTCCATCCTCCAACACCAGTAGACTAGGGTCCACCCTCCAACCCCAGCGGACTAGGATCCACCCTCAAAAACGTGTGGACTAGGGTCCACCCTCCATAAGGGGACTAGGGTCCATCGTCTAACACCAGTGGACTAGGATCCACCCTCCAAAACCAGTCTACTAGGGTCCATTCTCCAGAAGGGAACTAGGATAAACCCCCCAAAACCAGTGGACTACGGTCCAACACCAGTAGACTAGGGTCCATCCACCAAAACAAGTGGACTTTGGGTCCATTTACCAGAAGGCAACTAGGATAAACCCCCCAAAACCAGTGGACTAGGATCCACACTCCAAAACCAGTGGACTAGGGTCCATTCTCCAGAAGGAAACTAGGATAAAACCCCCAAAACCAGTTCACTAGGGTCCACCCTCCAATAACGTGGACTAGGATCCACCCTGCAACACCAGTGGACTAGGATCCACCCTCCAACACCAGTGGACTAAGGTCCATCCTCCAACACCAGTGGACTAGGGTCCACCCACCAACCCCAGTGGACTAGGATCCATCCTCAAAAACGTGTGGACTAGGGTCCACCCTCCATAAGGGGACTAGGGTCCATCGTCTAACACCAGTGGACTAGGATCCACCCTCCAAAACCAGTCTACTAGGGTCCATTCTCCAGAAGGGAACTAGGATAAACCCCCCAAAACCAGTGGACTACGGTCCACCCTCCAACACCAGTGGACTTGGGTCCACCCTCCAACACCAGTAGACTAGGGTCCATCCACCAAAACAAGTGGACTTTGGGTCCATTTACCAGAAGGCAACTAGGATAAACCCCCCAAAACCAGTGGACTAGGATCCACACTCCAAAACCAGTGGACTAGGGTCCATTCTCCAGAAGGAAACTAGGATAAAACCCCCAAAACCAGTTCACTAGGGTCCACCCTCCAATAACGTGGACTAGGATCCACCCTGCAACACCAGTGGACTAGGATCCACCCTCCAACACCAGTGGACTAAGGTCCATCCTCCAACACCAGTGGACTAGGGTCCATCCACCAACACCAGTGGACTAGGATCCACCCTGCAACACCAGTGGACTAGGATTCATCCTCCAACACCAGTGGACTAGGGTCCATCCTCCAACATAAGGGGACTAGGATCCACCCTCCAAAAAAGTGGACTAGGATCAACCCTGCAACACCAGTGGACTATGATCCATCCTCCAACACCAGTGGACTAGGGTCCACCCTCCAAAAAAAAAAAAACTAGGATCTACCCTCCAAAACCTGTGGACTAGGGTCCACCCTCCAATATAAGGGGACAAGGGTCCATCCTCCAACACCAGTGGACTAGGATCCACCCTCCAAAACCAGTGGACTAGGGTCCACCCTCCAAAAAAATAGGACTAGGATTACCCTCCAAAACCTGTGGACTAGGGTCCACCCTCCAATATAAGGGGACAAGGGTCCATCCTCCAACACCAGTGGACTAGGATCCACCCTCCAAAACCAGTGGACTAGGGTCCACCCTCCAAAAAAAATAGGACTAGGATTACCCTCCAAAACCAGTGGACTAGGGTCCACCCTCCAACAGCAGTGGACTAGGATCCTCCCTCCAAAACCTGTGGACTAGGATCCACCCTCCAACACAAGTGGACTAAGGTCCATCCTCCAACACCAGTGGACTAGGATAAGATAAGATTTCGTTCGGATTTTTAACCCCGGAGGGTTAGGCACCCAGGATAACCCAAGAAAGTCAGTGCGTCATCGATGACTGTCTAACTTATTTCCATTGGGGTCCTTAATCTTGTCCCCCAGGATGCGACCCACACCAGTCGACTAACACCCAGGTACCTATTTGCTGCTAGGTGAACAAGACAATAGGCGTAAGGAAACGTGTCGGAATTTCCACCCGCCGGGAATCGAACCCAGGCCCTCCGTGTGTGAAGCGGGAGTTTTAGCCACCAGGCCACACTCCAAAACCAGTGGACTAGGATCCACCCTCCAAAAAGTTGGACTAGGGTCCACCATCCAACACCAGTGGACTAGGATCCACCCTCCAATACCAGTGGACTAGGGTCTATCCTCCAACACCAGTTGACTAGGATCCACCCTCCAATACCAGTGGACTAGGGTCCACTCTCCAACACCAGTGGACTAGGGTCCATCTTCTAACACTAGTGGACTAATTTAGACCCTCCAACACCAGTGGACTAGCCAATAGACTAGCACCCATCCTACAACACCAGTGGACTAGGATACACCCTCCAATACCAGTGGACTAGGGTCCACTCTCCAGCACCAGTGGACTAGGGTTCATCCTCCAACACCTAGTTACTACCCTCCAACAACCTTGGACTAAGGTCCATCCTCCAACACCTGTGGACTAGGGTCCATCCTCCAACACCAGTGGACTAGGGTACATCCTCAAACACCAGTGGGCTGTAGTCCACGCTCGGACAGTTGTGTACTTGGGGTCCACGCTCGCACAGGTGTGGACTTGGGTTCACACTCGGGGAGCCGTGGATTTGGGTCCACGCTCGGACAGCTGTGGACTTGGGTCCACGCTCGGACAGCTGTGGACTTGGGTCCACGCTCGGACAGCTGTGGACTTGGGTCCACGCTCGGACAGCTGTGGACTTGGGTCCACGCTCGGACAGCTGTGGACTTGGGTCCACGCTCGGACAGCTGTGGACTTGGGTCCACGCTCGGACAGCTGTGGACTTGGGTCCACGCTCGGACAGCTGTGGACTTGGGTCCACGCTCGGACAGCTGTGGACTTGGGTCCACGCTCGGACAGCTGTGGACTTGGGTCCACGCTCGGACAGCTGTGGACTTGGGTCCACGCTCGGACAGCTGTGGACTTGGGTCCACGCTCGGACAGCTGTGGACTTGGGTCCACGCTCGGACAGCTGTGGACTTGGGTCCACGCTCGGACAGCTGTGGACTTGGGTCCACGCTCGGACAGCTGTGGACTTGGGTCCACGCTCGGACAGCTGTGGACTTGGGTCCACGCTCGGACAGCTGTGGACTTGGGTCCACGCTCGGACAGCTGTGGACTTGGGTCCACGCTCGGACAGCTGTGGACTTGGGTCCACGCTCGGACAGCTGTGGACTTGGGTCCACGCTCGGACAGCTGTGGACTTGGGTCCACGCTCGGACAGCTGTGGACTTGGGTCCACGCTCGGACAGCTGTGCCCTTGGGTCCACGACCAAATAGCTATGGATTTGGGTCTTCGCTAGGATAGCTTTGGACTTGCGCCCTCGCTAGGACAGCTTTGGACTTGCGCCCTCGCTAGGATAGCTGAGGACTTGCGCCCTCGCTAGGATAGCTTTGGACTTGCGCCCTCGCTAGGATAGCTGTGGACTTGGGCCCCCGCTAGGATAGCTGTGGACTCGGGTCCACACTCGGATAGCCGTGGATTTGGGTCCACGCTCGGACAGCTGTGGACTTGGGTCCACGCTCGGAAATCTGTGGACTTGGGTCCACTCTCAGACAGCCGTGGACTTGGGTCCACGACCGAACAGCTATGGACTCGGGTCTTCGCTAGGATAGCTATGGACTTGCGCCCTCGCTAGGACAGCTTTGGACTTGCGCCCTCGCTAGGATAGCTGAGGACTTGCGCCCTCGCTAAGATAGCTTTGGACTTGCGCCCTTGCTAGGATAGCTGTGGACTTGGGCCCCCGCTAGGATAGCTGTGGACTCGGGTCCACACTCGGACAGCCGTGGATTTGGGTCCACGCTCGGAGAGCTGTGGACTTGCGCCCTCGCTAAGATAGCTGTGGACCTGCGCCCTCGCTAAGATAGCTGTGGACTTGCGCCCTTGCTAGGATAGCTGTGGACTTGGGCCCCCGCTAGGATAGCTGTGGACTCGGGTCCACACTCGGACAGCCGTGGATTTGGGTCCACGCTCGGACAGCTGTGGACTTGGGTCCACGCTCGGAAATCTGTGGACTTGGGTCCACTCTCGGACAGCCGTGGACTTGGGTCCACGACCGAACAGCTATGGACTTGGGTCTTCGCTAGGATAGATATGGACTTGCGCCCTCGCTAGGACAGCTTTGGACTTGCGCCCTCGCTAGGATAGCTGAGGACTTGCGCCCTCGCTAAGATAGCTTTGGACTTGCGCCCTCGCTAGGATAGCTGTGGACTTGGGCCCCCGCTAGGATAGCTGTGGACTCGGGTCAACACTCGGACAGCCGTGGATTTGGGTCCACGCTCGGAGAGCTGTGGACTTGCGCCCTAGCTAAGATAGCTGTGGACTTGCGCCCTCGCTAGGATAGCTTTGGACTTGCGCCCTCGCTAGGATAGCTTTGGACTTGGGCCCTCGCTAGTATAGCTTTGGACTTGGGTCCACGGTCGGACAGCTGTGGACTTGGGTCCACGCTCGGAAAGCTGTGGACTTGGGTCCACGCTCGGAAAGCCGTGGATTTGGGTCCACGCTCGGATAGCTGTGGACTTGGGTCCACGGTCGGACAGCTGTGGACTTGGGTCCACGCTCGGACAGCTGTGGACTTGGGTCCACGCTCAGACAGCTGTGGACTTGGGTCCACGCTCGGACAGCTGTGGACTTGGGTCCACGCTCGGACAGTGGTGGACTTGGGTCCACGCTCGGACAGCGGTGGACTTGGGTCCACGCTCGGACAGCTGTGGACTTGGGTCCACGCTCGGACAGCTGTGGACTTGGGTCCATGCTCGGACAGCTGTGGACTTGGGTCCACGACCGAACAGCTATGGACGGGTCTTCGCTAGGATAGCTATGGACTTGCGCCCTCGCTAGGATAGCTTTGGACTTGCGCCCTCGCTAGGATAGCTGTGGACTTGCGCCCCCGCTAGGATAGCTGTGGACTCGGGTCCACACTCGGACAGCCGTGGATTTGGGTCCACGCTCGGACAGCTGTGGACTTGGGTCCACTCTCGGACAGCCGTGGACTTGGGTCCACGACCGAACAGCTATGGACTTGGGTCTTTGCTAGGATAGCTATGGACTTGCGCCCTCGCTAGGATAGCTTTGGACTTGCGCCCTCGCTAGGATAGCTGAGGACTTGCGCCCTCGCTAGGATAGCTTTGGACTTGCGCCCTCGCTAGGATAGCTTTGGACTTGGGCCCCCGCTAGGATAGCTGTGGACTCGGGTCCACACTCGGACAGCCGTGGATTTGGGTCCACGCTCGGACAGCTGTGGACTTGGGTCCACTCTCGGACAGCCTTGGACTTGGGTCCACTCTCGGACAGCTGTGGACTTGGGTCAACGACCGAACAGCTATGGACTTGCGCCCTCGCTAGGACAGCTTTGGACTTGCGCCCTCGCTAGGACAGCTTTGGACTTGCGCCCTCGCTAGGATAGCTGTGGACTTGCGCCCTCGCTAAATAGCTGTGGACTTGGGTCCACGATCAGACAGCCGTGGATTTGGGTCCACGCTCGGACAACTGTGGACTAGGGTCCATCCTCCAACACCAATAGAGTAGGGTCTATCCTCCAACTCCAGTGGACTGGGATGCATCCTCCAACACTAGACTAGGTTCCACCCTCCAACACCAGTGGACTAGGGTCCATCCTCCAACACCAGTAGACTAGGGTCCATCCTCCAATGCCAGTGGACTAGGGTCCACCCTCCAACCCCAGCGGACTAGGATCCACCCTCAAAAACGTGTGGACTAGGGTCCACCCTCCATAAGGGGACTAGGGTCCATCGTCTAACACCAGTGGACTAGGATCCACCCTCCAAAACCAGTCTACTAGGGTCCATTCTCCAGAAGGGAACTAGGATAAACCCCCCAAAACCAGTGGACTACGGTCCACCCTCCAACACCAGTAGACTAGGGTCCATCCACCAAAACAAGTGGACTTTGGGTCCATTTACCAGAAGGCAACTAGGATAAACCCTCCAAAACCAGTGGACTAGGGTCCATTCTCCAGAAGGAAACTAGGATAAAACCCCCAAAACCAGTTCACTAGGGTCCACCCTCCAATAACGTGGACTAGGATCCACCCTGCAACACCAGTGGACTAGGATCCACCCTCCAACACCAGTGGACTAAGGTCCATCCTCCAACACCAGTGGACTAGGGTCCACCCTCCAACCCCAGTGGACTAGGATCCATCCTCAAAAACGTGTGGACTAGGGTCCACCCTCCATAAGGGGACTAGGGTCCATCGTCTAACACCAGTGGACTAGGATCCACCCTCCAAAACCAGTCTACTAGGGTCCATTCTCCAGAAGGGAACTAGGATAAACCCCCCAAAACCAGTGGACTACGGTCCACCCTCCAACACCAGTGGACTTGGGTCCACCCTCCAACACCAGTAGACTAGGGTCCATCCACCAAAACAAGTGGACTTTGGGTCCATTTACCAGAAGGCAACTAGGATAAATCCCCAAAAACCAGTGGACTAGGATCCACACTCCAAAACCAGTGGACTAGGGTCCATTCTCCAGAAGGAAACTAGGATAAAACCCCCAAAACCAGTTCACTAGGGTCCACCCTCCAATAACGTGGACTAGGATCCACCCTGCAACACCAGTGGACTAAGGTCCATCCTCCAACACCAGTGGACTAGGGTCCATCCACCAACACCAGTGGACTAGGATCCACCCTGCAACACCAGTGGACTAAGATTCATCCTCCAACACCAGTGGACTAGGGTCCATCCTCCAACATAAGGGGACTAGGATCCACCCTCCAAAAAAGTGGACTAGGATCAACCCTGCAACACCAGTGGACTATGATCCATCCTCCAACACCAGTGGACTAGGGTCCACCCTCCAAAAAAAATAGGACTAGGATCTACCCTCCAAAACCTGTGGACTAGGGTCCACCCTCCAATATAAGGGGACGAGGGTCCATCCTCCAACACCAGTGGACTAGGATCCACCCTCCAAAAAAAATAGGACTAGGATCTACCCTCCAAAACCTGTGGACTAGGGTGCACCCTCCAATATAAGGGGACAAGGGTCCATCCTCCAACACCAGTGCACTAGGGTCCACCCTCCAAAAAAAGTGGACTAGGATCCACCCTCCAAAACCTGTGGACTAGGATCCACCCTCCAACACAAGTGGACTAAGGTCCATCCTCAAACACCAGCGGACTAAGGTCCACCCTCCAACACCAGTGGACTAGGATAAGATAAGATTTCGTTCGGATTTTTAACCCCGGAGGGTTAGCCACCCAGGATAACCCAAGAAAGTCAGTGCGTCATCGATGACTGTCTAACTTATTTCCATTGGGGTCCTTAATCTTGTCCCCCAGGATGCGACCCACACCAGTCGACTAACACCCAGGTACCTATTTGCTGCTAGGTGAACAGGACAATAGGTGTAAGGAAACGTGTCGGAATTTCCACCCGCCGGGAATCGAACCCAGGCCCTCCGTGTGTGAAGCGGGAGTTTTAGCCACCAGGCCACACTCCAAAACCAGTGGACTAGGATCCACCCTCCAATACCAGTGGACTAGGGTCCATCCTCCAACACCAGTTGACTAGGATCCACCCTCCAATACCAGTGGACTAGGGTCCACTCTCCAACACCAGTGGACTAGGGTCCATCTTCTAACACTAGTGGACTAATTTAGACCCTCCAACACCAGTGGACTAGCCAATAGACTAGCATCCATCCTACAACACCAGTGGACTAGGATCCACCCTCCAATACCAGTGGACTAGGGTCCACTCTCCAGCACCAGTCGACTAGGGTTCATCCTCCAACACCAGTGGACTAGGGTCCATCCTCAAACACCAGTGGACTGTAGTCCACGCTCGGACAGTTGTGTACTTGGGGTCCACGCTCGCACAGGTGTGGACTTGGGTTCACACTCGGGGAGCCGTGGATTTGGGTCCACGCTCGGACAGCTGTGGACTTGGGTCCACGCTCGGACAGCTGTGGACTTGGGACCACGCTCGGACAGCTGTGGACTTGCGTCCACGCTCAGACAGCTGTGGACTTGGGTCCACGCTCGGACAGCTGTGGACTTGGGTCCACGCTCGGACAGCTGTGGACTTGGGTCCAAGACCAAACAGCTATGGACTTGGGTCTTCGCTAGGATAGCTATGGACTTGCGCCCTCGCTAGGACAGCTTTGGACTTGCGCCCTCACTAGGATAGCTGAGGACTTGCGCCCTCGCTAGGATAGCTTTGGACTTGCGCCCTCGCTAGGATAGCTGTGGACTTGGGCCCCCGCTAGGATAGCTGTGGACTCGGGTCCACACTCGGACAGCCGTGGATTTGGGTCCACGCTCGGAAAGCTGTGGACTTGGGTCCACGCTCGGAAAGCTGTGGACTTGGGTCCACGGTCGGACAGACAGCTGTGGACTTGGGTCCACGCTCGGACAGCTGTGGACTTGGGTCCACGCTCGGACAGCTCTGGACTTGGGTCCACGCTCGGACAGTGGTGGACTTGGGTCCACGCTCGGACAGCTGTGGACTTGGGTCCACGCTCGGACAGCTGTGGACTTGGGTCCACGCTCGGACAGCTGTGGACTTGGGTCCACGCTCGGACAGCTGTGGACTTGGGTCCACGCTCGGACAGCTGTGGACTTGGGTCCACGCTCGGACAGCTGTGGACTTGGGTCCACGCTCGGACAGCTGTGGACTTGGGTCCACGCTCGGACAGCTGTGGACTTGGGTCCACGCTCGGACAGCTGTGGACTTGGGTCCACGCTCGGACAGCTGTGGACTTGGGTCCACGCTCGGACAGCTGTGGACTTGGGTCCACGCTCGGACAGCTGTGGACTTGGGTCCACGACCGAACAGCTATGGACGGGTCTTCGCTAGGATAGCTATGGACTTGCGCCCTCGCTAGGACAGCTTTGGACTTGCGTCCTCGCTAGGATAGCTGAGGACTTGCGCCCTCGCTAGGATAGCTGAGGACTTGCGCCCTCGCTAGGATAGCTTTGGACTTGGGCCCCCGCTAGGATAGCTGTGGACTCGGGTCCACACTCGGACAGCCGTGGATTTGGGTCCACGCTCGGACAGCTGTGGACTTGGGTCCACGCTCGGAAATCTGTGGACTTGGGTCCACTCTCGGACAGCCGTGGACTTGGGTCCACTCTCGGACAGCTGTGGACTTGGGTCAACGACCGAACAGCTATGGACTTGCGCCCTCGCTAGGATAGCTTTGGACTTGCGCCTTCGCTAGGACAGCTTTGGACTTGCGCCCTCGCTAGGATAGCTGTGGACTTGCGCCCTCGCTAAATAGCTGTGGACTTGGGTCCACGCTCGGACAACTGTGGACTAGGGTCCATCCTCCAACACCAGTGGACTAGGCTCCATCCTCCAACACTAGACTAGGTTCCACCCTCCAACACCAGTGGACTAGGGTCCATCCTCCAACACCAGTAGACTAGGGTCCACCCTCCAACCCCAGCGGACTAGGATCCACCCTCAAAAACGTGTGGACTAGGGTCCACCCTCCATAAGGGGACTAGGGTCCATCGTCTAACACCAGTGGACTAGGATCCACCCTCCAAAACCAGTCTACTAGGGTCCATTCTCCAGAAGGGAACTAGGATAAACCCCCCAAAACCAGTGGACTACGGTCCAACACCAGTAGACTAGGGTCCATCCACCAAAACAAGTGGACTTTGGGTCCATTTACCAGAAGGCAACTAGGATAAACCCCCCAAAACCAGTGGACTAGGATCCACACTCCAAAACCAGTGGACTAGGGTCCATTCTCCAGAAGGAAACTAGGATAAAACCCCCAAAACCAGTTCACTAGGGTCCACCCTCCAATAACGTGGACTAGGATCCACCCTGCAACACCAGTGGACTAGGATCCACCCTCCAACACCAGTGGACTAAGGTCCATCCTCCAACACCAGTGGACTAGGGTCCACCCACCAACCCCAGTGGACTAGGATCCATCCTCAAAAACGTGTGGACTAGGGTCCACCCTCCATAAGGGGACTAGGGTCCATCGTCTAACACCAGTGGACTAGGATCCACCCTCCAAAACCAGTCTACTAGGGTCCATTCTCCAGAAGGGAACTAGGATAAACCCCCCAAAACCAGTGGACTACGGTCCACCCTCCAACACCAGTGGACTTGGGTCCACCCTCCAACACCAGTAGACTAGGGTCCATCCACCAAAACAAGTGGACTTTGGGTCCATTTACCAGAAGGCAACTAGGATAAACCCCCCAAAACCAGTGGACTAGGATCCACACTCCAAAACCAGTGGACTAGGGTCCATTCTCCAGAAGGAAACTAGGATAAAACCCCCAAAACCAGTTCACTAGGGTCCACCCTCCAATAACGTGGACTAGGATCCACCCTGCAACACCAGTGGACTAGGATCCACCCTCCAACACCAGTGGACTAAGGTCCATCCTCCAACACCAGTGGACTAGGGTCCATCCACCAACACCAGTGGACTAGGATCCACCCTGCAACACCAGTGGACTAGGATTCATCCTCCAACACCAGTGGACTAGGGTCCATCCTCCAACATAAGGGGACTAGGATCCACCCTCCAAAAAAGTGGACTAGGATCAACCCTGCAACACCAGTGGACTATGATCCATCCTCCAACACCAGTGGACTAGGGTCCACCCTCCAAAAAAAAAAAAACTAGGATCTACCCTCCAAAACCTGTGGACTAGGGTCCACCCTCCAATATAAGGGGACAAGGGTCCATCCTCCAACACCAGTGGACTAGGATCCACCCTCCAAAACCAGTGGACTAGGGTCCACCCTCCAAAAAAATAGGACTAGGATTACCCTCCAAAACCTGTGGACTAGGGTCCACCCTCCAATATAAGGGGACAAGGGTCCATCCTCCAACACCAGTGGACTAGGATCCACCCTCCAAAACCAGTGGACTAGGGTCCACCCTCCAAAAAAAATAGGACTAGGATTACCCTCCAAAACCAGTGCACTAGGGTCCACCCTCCAAAAAAAGTGGATTAGGATCCACCCTCCAACACAAGTGGACTAAGGTCCATCCTCAAACACCAGTGGACTAGGGTCCACCCTCCAACAGCAGTGGACTAGGATCCTCCCTCCAAAACCTGTGGACTAGGATCCACCCTCCAACACAAGTGGACTAAGGTCCATCCTCCAACACCAGTGGACTAGGATAAGATAAGATTTCGTTCGGATTTTTAACCCCGGAGGGTTAGCCACCCAGGATAACCCAAGAAAGTCAGTGCGTCATCGATGACTGTCTAACTTATTTCCATTGGGGTCCTTAATCTTGTCCCCCAGGATGCGACCCACACCAGTCGACTAACACCCAGGTACCTATTTGCTGCTAGGTGAACAAGACAATAGGCGTAAGGAAACGTGTCGGAATTTCCACCCGCCGGGAATCGAACCCAGGCCCTCCGTGTGTGAAGCGGGAGTTTTAGCCACCAGGCCACACTCCAAAACCAGTGGACTAGGATCCACCCTCCAAAAAGTTGGACTAGGGTCCACCATCCAACACCAGTGGACTAGGATCCACCCTCCAATACCAGTGGACTAGGGTCTATCCTCCAACACCAGTTGACTAGGATCCACCCTCCAATACCAGTGGACTAGGGTCCACTCTCCAACACCAGTGGCCTAGGGTCCATCTTCTAACACTAGTGGACTAATTTAGACCCTCCAACACCAGTGGACTAGCCAATAGACTAGCATCCATCCTACAACACCAGTGGACTAGGATACACCCTCCAATACCAGTGGACTAGGGTCCACTCTCCAGCACCAGTGGACTAGGGTTCATCCTCCAACACCTAGTTACTACCCTCCAACAACCTTGGACTAAGGTCCATCCTCCAACACCTGTGGACTAGGGTCCATCCTCCAACACCAGTGGACTAGGGTACATCCTCAAACACCAGTGGGCTGTAGTCCACGCTCGGACAGTTGTGTACTTGGGGTCCACGCTCGCACAGGTGTGGACTTGGGTTCACACTCGGGGAGCCGTGGATTTGGGTCCACGCTCGGACAGCTGTGGACTTGGGTCCACGCTCGGACAGCTGTGGACTTGGGTCCACGCTCGGACAGCTGTGGACTTGGGTCCACGCTCGGACAGCTGTGGACTTGGGTCCACGCTCGGACAGCTGTGGACTTGGGTCCACGCTCGGACAGCTGTGGACTTGGGTCCACGCTCGGACAGCTGTGGACTTGGGTCCACGCTCGGACAGCTGTGGACTTGGGTCCACGCTCGGACAGCTGTGGACTTGGGTCCACGCTCGGACAGCTGTGGACTTGGGTCCACGCTCGGACAGCTGTGGACTTGGGTCCACGCTCGGACAGCTGTGGACTTGGGTCCACGCTCGGACAGCTGTGGACTTGGGTCCACGCTCGGACAGCTGTGGACTTGGGTCCACGCTCGGACAGCTGTGGACTTGGGTCCACGCTCGGACAGCTGTGGACTTGGGTCCACGCTCGGACAGCTGTGCCCTTGGGTCCACGACCAAATAGCTATGGACTTGGGTCTTCGCTAGGATAGCTTTGGACTTGCGCCCTCGCTAGGACAGCTTTGGACTTGCGCCCTCGCTAGGATAGCTGAGGACTTGCGCCCTCGCTAGGATAGCTTTGGACTTGCGCCCTCGCTAGGATAGCTGTGGACTTGGGCCCCCGCTAGGATAGCTGTGGACTCGGGTCCACACTCGGATAGCCGTGGATTTGGGTCCACGCTCGGACAGCTGTGGACTTGGGTCCACGCTCGGAAATCTGTGGACTTGGGTCCACTCTCAGACAGCCGTGGACTTGGGTCCACGACCGAACAGCTATGGACTCGGGTCGTCGCTAGGATAGCTATGGACTTGCGCCCTCGCTAGGACAGCTTTGGACTTGCGCCCTCGCTAGGATAGCTGAGGACTTGCGCCCTCGCTAAGATAGCTTTGGACTTGCGCCCTTGCTAGGATAGCTGTGGACTTGGGCCCCCGCTAGGATAGCTGTGGACTCGGGTCCACACTCGGACAGCCGTGGATTTGGGTCCACGCTCGGAGAGCTGTGGACTTGCGCCCTCGCTAAGATAGCTGTGGACCTGCGCCCTCGCTAAGATAGCTGTGGACTTGGGTTCACGCTCGGACAGCCGTGGATTTGTGTCCACGCTCGGACAGGTGTGGACTTGGGTCCACGGTTGGACAGCTGTGGACTTGGGTCCACGCTCGGAAAGCTGTGGACTTGGGTCCACGCTCGGAAAGCCGTGGATTTGGGTACACGCTCGGATAGCTGTGGACTTGGGCCCCCGCTAGGATAGCTGTGGACTCGGGTCCACACTCGGACAGCCGTGGATTTGGGTCCACGCTCGGACAGCTGTGGACTTGGGTCCACGCTCGGAAATCTGTGGACTTGGGTCCACTCTCGGACAGCCGTGGACTTGGGTCCACTCTCGGACAGCCGTGGACTTGGGTCAACGACCGAACAGCTATGGACTTGCGCCGTCGCTAGGATAGCTTTGGACTTGCGCCCTCGCTAGGACAGCTTTGGACTTGCGCCCTCGCTAGGACAGCTTTGGACTTGCGCCCTCGCTAGGATAGCTGTGGACTTGCGCCCTCTGTAGGATAACTGTGGACTTGGGTCCACGACCGGACAGCTGTGGACTTGGGTCCACGCTCGGACAGCTGTGAACTTGGGTCCACCCTCGGACAGCTGTGGACTTGGGTCCACCCTCGGACAGCTGTGGATTTGGGTCCACGCTCGGACAGCTGTGGACTTGGGTCCACGACCGAAGAGCTATGGACTTGCGCCCTAGCTAGGATAGATACGGACTTGCGCCCTCGCTAGGACAGCTTTGGACTTGCGCCCTCGCTAGGATAGCTTTGGACTTGTGCCCTCGCTAAATAGCTGTGGACTTGCGCCCTCGCTAAATAGCTGTGGACTAGGGTCCATCCTCCAACACCAATAGAGTAGGGTCAATCCTCCAACTCCAGTGGACTAGGATGCATCCTCCAACACTAGACTAGGTTCCACCCTCCAACCCCAGTGGACTAGGGTCCATCCTCCAACACCAATAGACTAGGGTCCATCCTCCAACGCCAGTGGACTAGGGTCCACCCTCCAACCCCAGCGGACTAGGATCCACCCTCAAAAACGTGTGGACTAGGGTCCACCCTCCATAAGGGGACTAGGGTCCATCATCTAACACCAGTGGACTAGGATCCACCCTCCAAAACCAGTCTACTAGGGTCCATTCTCCAGAAAGGAACTAGGATAAACCCCCCAAAACCAGTGGACTACGGTCCACCCTCCAACACCAGTAGACTAGGGTCCATCCACCAAAACGAATGGACTTTGGGTCCATTTACCAGAAGGCAACTGGGATAAACCCCCCAAAACCAGTGGACTAGGATCCATTCTCCAGAAGGAAACTAGGATAAAAACCCCAAAACCAGTTCACTAGGGTCCACCCTCCAAAAAAGTGGACTAGGATCCATCCTCCAACACCAGTGGACTAAGGTCCATCCTCGAACACCAGTGGACTAGGGTCCATCCTCCAACACCAGTGGACTAGGATCCACCCTGCAACACCATTGGACTAGGATCCACCCTGCAACACCATTGGACTAGGATCCACCCTGCAACACCAGTGGACTAAGGTCCATCCTCCAACACCAGTGGACTAGGATCCACCCTCCAACACCAGTGGACTAGGATCCACCCTCCAGCACCAGTGGACTAGGATCCAGCATTCAAAACCAGTGGACTAGGATCCACCCTCCAACACCAGTGGACTAGGATCCACCCTCCAACACCAGTGGACTAGGATCCACCCTCCAACACCAGTTGACTACGATGCAGCATTCAAAACCAGTGGACTAGGATCCACCCTCCAACACAAGTGGACTAGGATCCACCATCCAACACCAGTGGACTAGGCTCCACCCTCCAACACAAGTGGACTAGTATCCACCCTCCAAAACCAGTTGACTACGATCCAGCATTCAAAACCAGTGGACTAGGATCCACCCTCCAACACCAGTGGACTAGGATCCACCCTCCAACACCAGTGGAGTAGAGTTCATCCAACATCAGTGGACTAGGATCCACCCTCCAACACCAGTGGACTAGGATCCACCCTCCAACGCCAGTGGACTAGGATCCACCCTCCAACACCAGTGGAGTAGAGTTCATCCAACACCAGTGGACTAGGATCCACCCTCCAACACCAGTGGACTAGGATCCACCCTCCAACACCAGTGGACTAGGATCCACCCTCCAACACCAGTGGACTAGGCTCCACCCTCCAACACCAGTGGAGTAGAGTTCATCCAACACCAGTGGACTAGGATCCACCCTCCAAAACCAGTGGACTTGGGTCCATTCTCCACAAAGGAAGTAGGATAAACCCCCAAAAACCAATGGACTAGGATCCACCCTCCAACACCAGTGGACTAGGATCCACCCTCCAACACCAGTGGACTAGGATCCACTCTCCAACACCAGTGGACTAGGATCCACCCTCCAACACCAGTGGAGTAGAGTTCATCCAACACCAGTGGACTAGTATCCACACTCCAACACTAGTGGACTAGGCTCCACCCTCCAACACCAGTGGACTAGGCTCCACCCTCCAACACCAGTGGAGTAGAGTTCATCCAACACCAGTGGACTAGGATCCACCCTCCCACACCAGTGGACTAGGATCACCCTCCAAAACCAGTGGACTAGGGTCCATTCTCCACAAAGTAGGATAAACCCCCAAAAACCAATGGACTAGGATCCACCCTCCAACACCAGTGGACTAGGATCCACCCTCCAAAACCAGTGGACTAGGGTCCATTCTCCACAAAGTAGGATAAACCCCCAAAAACCAATGGACTAGGATCCACCCTCCAACACCAGTGGACTAGGATCCACCGTCCAACACCAGTGGACTAGGATCCACCCTTAACACAAGTGGACTAGGCTCCACCCTCCAACACCAGTGGACTAGGATCCACCCTCCAACACCAGTGGACTAGGATCCACCCTCCAACACCAGTGGACTAGGCTCCACCCTTAACACAAGTGGACTAGGCTCCACCCTTAACACAAGTGGACTAGGCTCCACCCTCCAACACCAGTGGACTAGGATCCACCCTCCAACACCAGTGGACTAGGGTCCACTCTCCACGAAGTAGGATAAACCCCCAAAAACCAATGGACTAGGATCCACCCTCCAAAACCAGTTGACTACGATCCAGCATTCAAAACCAGTGGACTAGGATCCACCCTCCAACACCAGTGGACTAGGCTCCACCCTCCCACACCAGTGGACTAGGATCCACCCTCCAAAACCAGTGGACTAGGGTCCATTCTCCACAAAGCAGGATAAACCCCTAAAAACCAATGGACTAGGATCCACCCTCCAACACCAGTGGACTAGGCTCCACCCTCCAACACCAGTGGACTAGGATCCACCCTCCAACACCAGTGGACTAGGATCCACCCTCCAACACCAGTGGACTAGGATCCACCCTCCAACACCAGTGGACTAGGATCCACCCTCCAACACCAGTGGACTAGGATCCACCCTCCAAAACCAGTGGACTAGGGTCCATTCTCCACAAAGTAGGATAAACCCCCAAAAACCAATGGACTAGGATCCACCCTCCAACACCAGTGGACTAGGATCCACCCTCCAACACCAGTGGACTAGGATCCACCCTCCAACACCAGTGGACTAGGCTCCACCCTCCAACACCAGTTGACTACGATCCAGCATTCAAAACCAGTGGACTAGGATCCACCAACACCAGTGGACTAGGCTCCACCCTCCAACACCAGTGGACTAGGATCCACCCTCCACCAGTGGACTAGGATCCACCCTCCAACACCAGTGGACTAGGCTCCACCCTCGAAAACCAGTTGACTACGATCCAGCATTCAAAACCAGTGGACTAGGATCCACCAACACCAGTGGACTAGGCTCCACCCTCCAACACCAGTGGACTAGGATCCACCCTCCACCAGTGGACTAGGATCCACCCTCCAACACCAGTGGACTAGGGTCCATTCTCCACAAAGTAGGATAAACCCCCAAAAACCAATGGAGTAGGATCCACCCTCCAATACCATTGGACTAAGGTCCATCTTCAAAGAGCAGTGGACTAGGGTCCATCCAACAGCAGTTGACTAGGATCCACTCTCCAAAACCTGTGGACTAGAATCCACCCTTCAACATAAGGGGACTATTATAATCAAGGGGGAAGCACTAAACCTGTAGGATTATACAGCACCTATGGAGGGATGGAAGGCATTCAGGCTTAATTCAGGGAACTGGAGCACAGATCCAACTGGAACAATGATCCAATTCCGTAGATCAAGAGCCCCTCACCAGCGTCAAGGAGCCTTCCTTGAGGGGATAAGGGGACTAGTGTCCATCCTCCAACATCAGTAGACTAGGATAAACCCTCCAAAACCAGTGGAATAGGGTCCACCCTTCAACACCAGTGAACTAGGATCCATCTTCCAGCACCAGTGGACTAGGGCCCACCCTCCAAAAAAAAGTGGACTAGGATCCACCCTGCAACACCAGTTTACTAGGATTCACCCTCCAAAACCTGTGGAATAGGGTCCACCCTCCAAAAGCAGTGGACTAGGGTCCATCCTCCAACACCAGTAGACTAGGATAAACCCTCCAAAAGCAGTGGACTAAGAGTTCATTATTCAAAACCAGTGGACTAGGCTCCGCCCTCCAAAACCAGTGGATTAGGATCCACCCTCCAAAACCAGTGGACTAGGATCCACCCTCCAAAACCAGTGGACTAGGATCCACCCTCCAAAACCAGTGGACTAGGATCCACCCTGCAATACCAGTGGACTAGGGTCCATCCTCCAACACCAGTAGACTAGGATAAACCCTCCAAAAGCAGTGGACTAGGATCCACCCTCCAAAACCAGTGGACTAGGATCCACCCTCCAAAACCAGTGGACTAGGATCCACCCTGCAATACCAGTGGACTAGGGTCCATCCTCCAACACCAGTAGACTAGGATAAACCCTCCAAAAGCAGTGGACTAAGAGTTCATTATTCAAAACCAGTGGACTAGGATCCGCCCTCCAAAACCAGTGGATTAGGATCCACCCTCCAACACCAGTGAACTAGTATCCACCATCCAAAACCAGTGGATTAGGATCCACCCTCCAAAACCAGTGGACTAGGATCCACCCTCCAAAACCAGTGGACTAGGATCCACCCTGCAATACCAGTGGACTAGAGTCCATCGTCCTACACCACTAGACTAACATTCACCCTCATAAACCAGTGGACTAGGGTCCATCCTCCAACACCATTCCTAATTTCATAACATTCTAGTTCCATTCCTAGTTTAACATACTAGGTACATTCCTATTATTATAATCAAGGGGGAAGTGCTAAACCCAGAGGATTATACAGCAGGTACAGTCCTAGTTTCCTAACATACTACATACATTTGTACTAGTTTCACAAATAAAGTTCATTCCTAGTTTCACAATAGACTAGGTTCACTTCTAGTTACAAAACTAGCAGACTAGGTTCACTGCTAGTTTCAGTTACAGACTAGGTTCACTCCTAATTTTACAATAGACTAGGTTCACTCCTAGTTTTACAATAGACCATGGTCGTTCCTAGTTTCAAAACTTTAGACTAGGTTTATTACTAGTTTCAAAAGAAACTTTAAATTTCTTTTATCATAGATCAGTATTCTTGGCAACTTAAAAAAAAAAAAAAATTCTACCACAAATAAAATATGATCATTGCCAGTTAAAATAACATTTGATATTATCAAAGTCAAAATCCTCTCCTGAAAATTCCCAGTCTTTTCAGGCAGCCCAGTATTTGTAACAACAATGATGTAGATTACAACTTTGGTTTCAGAACTTACAAAGTGCATTCAATGATTTCACAATTCTTCTCAAACTGGTATGCCTCTGTCTTTACATTATACTGCATTCCTGGCTTTACATTATACTGCATTCCTGGCTTTACATTATACTGCATTCCTGGCTTTACATTATACTGCATTCCTGGCTTTACATTATACTGCATTCCTGGCTTTACATTAAACTGCATTCCTGGCTTTTCAGCAAGTAACCTTGTACAAAACACTACAAAATATTTTTGTATTCCACACAATCTTGCACTGCAGCTTAGCAATTGCGAAAATTTAATAAGAGTGTTGAACATTCCAGCCCATAAAACTGAACTCCATGAAAAATATATCGGCGTTAGATGTACGTCTTTATACAATTAGGCAACTCTTCCGCCTCATGATAGACAAGAGTATCGAGCCTTCACCACTTCCCACATTAAATATTTTAAACACAAACGGATACAATAATTTAGGAATTACCATTAAGTTACAAGATGTACGAATTTTGAACAGGAAGCTAAACGTACTAAAAATAAGAGATCAGCGAGTCAATTGCTCCATCATTGCATATAAAAAAAATGCCTAGTTTCGGTAGCCTCATGCACCATGTACATTGAAATTACTTCTAAAATTCTGTATTTGAATTAAAAAAAACTTACCTGGAGTTACCTCTGTCAAGTTGTCGTTGAAATGTGTGGACACAAGTTACCTGTCAAGTTGATTACCTGAGAAACACATCTGTATAAAACAATCTCAGCGGGGAGGGGGAAAAAAAAAAAAACCACGGTGATTGTTGTTGTATCGAAGTGTTACAGATTGTTGGTGATTGTGGTAGTGGTGGTTACTGCAGTGTTGACTGGTGGTTTTTAAGTGCCAGGTTAATTGCAGAGCAACGTAAATTTTTGAAAAAGAATATACAACAACAAACATTAAACTGCATTAATACACCAATTCAAGTCAATAAAAAAAATTTAAAAGCACATATAAAACATTAGGTAAACATAAGGTAAATAACATTAGATATAAAACATTAGGTATAAAACAAGATATAAAACAGAAATATAATAGGATATAAAACATGAGAAAATAAATATGTAAAACATTAGAATCTATAAAACATTAAAATATAAAACAGGTATAAAACATTGTAATATAAATATGAAACATTAGGAAATATAAATATGAAACAGGAGATATAAAAATTAGAAAATATAAAACATTATAAATATAAAACAAAATACATGAAACATTAGAACATATATAAAACAGAAAATATAAACATTAGAATAAAACATTGGGTATAAAACATTAGAATGTATAAAACATTGGGTATAAAACATTAGAATGTATAAAACATTGGGTATAAAACATTAGAAATAAAACATTAAAATATAAAACAGTATAAAACAAAACAAAAAACATTAGATATAAAACATTATTAGATATAAAATATTAGAAGATTAAAACATTAGATATAATACATTAGAAGATATAAAACATTAGAAGATATAAAACATCAGAAGGCATAAAACAGATAAAACATTAGAAGGCATAAAACATTAGATATAAAACATTAGAAGGCATAAAACATTAGATATAAAACATTAGAAGGTATAAAACATTAGAAGATTAAACCATTATATAAAACATTAGAAGATTAAACCATTAGATATATAATACAATAGAAGATTAAAACATTAGATATAATACAATAGAAGATTAAAACATTAGAAGGTATAAAACATTAGAAGGTATAAAACATTAGAAGGTATAAAACATTAGAAGGTATAAAACATTAGAAGGTATAAAACATTAAAAGGTATAAAACACTTGGCAGTATAAAATGGTTTAAAACAATATGGCTGGCAGTTTAAATAATTGCAAGAGGCAGTTTCATACATTAAGCAGGACAGTACTACCTAGGGTGACAGTAGCCTCAGGCTGATAGTGCCCCAGTGCTACCCAGGCTGATAGCCCAAGTGCTACCCAGGCTGATAATAGCCCAAGCACTACCCAGGCTGATAATAGCCCAAGCACTACCCAGGCTGATAGTGCCCCAGTGCTACCCAGGCTGATAGCCCAAGTGCTACCCAGGTGTGAGCAGCACCCAGGTATAAACAGCCTAAGTATGAGCAGCACCCAGGTGTAGCACCTGGATATGAGCAGCACCCAGGTATAAACAGCCCAGGTATGAGCAGCACCCGGGTATAAACAGCCCAGGTATGAGCAGCACCCGGGTATAAACAGCCCAGGTATGAGCAGCACCCAGGTGTAGCACCCAGGTATAGCACCCGGGTATGTGCAGCACCCAGGTGTAGCATCCGGGTACGTGCAGCACCCAGGGGTAGCATCCTGGTATGAGCAGCATGCAGGTATGAGCAACACACACAAACATGTTCCCAAAATATAAAGCTTATAAACACCAGTTTTATATAAAATAAATATAACAGAAGGTAAAGTACACAGCAAGGAATACATGAAGAAATATCTTACTTCATGTTAGTTGTCTTGGTTTAACTACTTGCCCAATATAAGCGTTATGAGGTTACTGCTGAAATCATCCAGGGGTTGAGAAGTTCAAATATCTTGCTGAGGTTGAGAAGTTAAAATATCTTACTGGGGTTGTGAAGTTCAAATATCTTGCTGGGGTTGAGAAGTTAAAATATCTTACTGGGGTTGTGAAGTTCAAATATCTTGCTGAGGTTGAGAAGTTCAGATTTCTGGAATGATAAAATGCCAATTTCACTTGACTAATATGAAGCCTATCAAAAGGTAAATACTGGAAATACATAAGTAGCACAGGATTGTAGATGAATGGTTCAGAGAACCGACACAGTTGATAAATTACACACATGTGCAACTCTTGGGTTTACCTGGAGAGAGTTCTGGGGGTCAACGCCCCTGTGGCCCGGTCTGTGACCAGGCCTCCTGGTGGATCAGAGCCTGATCAACCAGGCTGCTACTGCTGGCTGCACGCAATCCAACGTACAAGCCACAGCCCAGCTGGTCAGGTACAGACTTTAGGGGGTATCTTTATTGAGGAAACGTTTCGCCACACAGTGGCTTCATCAGTCCATACAAAGGAGAAATGTGAAGAACAGGAGGAGAATGAGGTAATCAGTCCCTCAACCTCAAGTCGATATGGTCAGTCCATCAATCTTGAATAGAATGCGGCATATATGCGGAAAAGTAGCTTATAAACCGTAGGCAGGAGAGGTGCAGCAGTCGTAGGTGGTGTCACATTTGTACAATGTGGAAGTAGGTCGTGCCCAAAGGTTAGGTTGGGAAAAGGGGGGCAAAAGGTTAAGTTCCTAAACCTGTACTCCCTGGAACGCAGGCAAGAGAGATGATTATATACACCTGGAAAATCCTAGAGGGACTAGTACTGAACTTGCACACGAAAATCACTCACAACGAAAGCTAAAGACTCGGCAGACGATGCAACATCCCCCCAATGAAAAGCAGGGGTGTCACTAGCCCAATTTTATTCTAAATCCCTATTATTGCCCAATTTTACTTTAAACTATATTGATCAAACTTATTGTAAACTTTTTATTGACCATTTTTATTCCATACTTTTTTAAACTAGTATTTTCAACTACAACTTTTATATTATCCTGTCTACCATCTTACTAGCATATTATAACCAAGTCATTGCCATTTTTTTTATTCTTTTGCTACCTTAATTTGTGTATTTTATCCTGTCAATTTAAATCTAATTATACTCTAATTCTTGTAAACAACTTATGTAAGACCTTAGTGCAATTACAATTGAGTCTTGTTCCTTTATTATATTAATCACAGTTTTACTCTAGCTCATTCTAGCTCAATACATAGTCAATACCAAATTCACTATACTAGACCATAGTGCAATTACTAGTGAGAGACTGGTGCTATTTTTAATTTGTATTTTTATATTATTAGATTAAACCTATTGTACTATAGCTCATTCTAGCTCAAAACAAACTCCACAAAGGTCATTATTAGACCTTAGTGCAATTACAAGTGAGAGTCTTGTTCTATTTTTAATTTGTATTTTTATATTACTAGATTATACCTAGTTGTACTTTAGTTCATTCCAGCACAACACAGACATCAACTTCATTATGTGTAGTAGTGACTATACCCTACATGACCAAAATACTCTAGCTATATACTTGTCCAAACTTCCTACCACTACAGATATCAGTACTAGAACTCAACACACAACTCAGGATATAAATAACCATAATTTAAACCTAGAAGATGATTGATCACGTTGACCCTGATCTAAACTTCCATAATCTGACACCCAATCAAAACCTATTGGAAAGTAACTGCCTTTATTACACAGCATCACAAGCCACCACTATCCTAAACAATGCTAAAAGTCTATCAGTACAACATAAGGTCCTTAAGCAAACACTGATGACCTCCTAGCACTCCTTGAATCACTAAAGACACCCTTCTCCTGCATTCTTACTGAGACCTGGCTTAAGCAGGACACAATAGATATCTACCCTCTACCAGGATACACAGCAATTCACAACTGCAGACCAAACCAAGTTGGGGGTGGTATTGCAATCTATTACTCTAACCAATTATCTTGTCTTAGCACCACTTGCTTTAGTGATGAATATGGGAAATACATTTTTGCTAATTTTACTGTAAAAAACCTTAAGACGCCTATAACAATCGGTGCCATTTACCGGATACCTCACACAAACATCCCAAATTTCAGTGAGAAATTAAAGTCACTAATAACAAACAGACAAATGAATAAGCACCACCTTCTCTTAGCTGGAGACTTCAACATCAACCTTGGCTTACTAGATGATCAGCCTGTAACTGATTTCATCAACAATATGAACAACACACTTCTCATACCAACAATAACTAAACCAACCAGGCTCACTGAGACAAGTGCAACCATAATAGACCACATATGGACCAATATACTAGCCCCCCTTAAATCAGGGATAATCACAGATAGCACTACAGACCACTACCCTACCTTCCTCCTGACAAACATTAGTAAACCACTTGAATACAACAGTCTCATTTAGACTCCATGACGAGGCCTCAGTAAGGAAGTTCACAGCTGACCTAGAGACTGTTGATTGGCCTACAGAATTCTCCAAGGCCAATGGTATTGATGACTGGACAGACATTTTTCTTAACAAATTACTTAGACTATACAACAAACATTGTCCTATAAAAACAAAACAGATCACAAACAAACGGCTTGGTTGCCCATGGCTAACCAGCACCATTCTGAAATCCATTGACAAGAAACACCAATATGAAAAGCAATATAGACAGGGCTTAATACACAAAGATATTCTTAAACACTATTCATCAGCTCTCACCAAAGTAATAAAGCCAAACAACTATACTACTACAGTAGATTCACAGACACTAGAGGAGATATAAAAAAAGACCTGGAAAACACTCTCAGATTCTAGGGACCCACAAACTGAGAAAAACCAAGAATATTGTCCTAACTAAACCTAATGAAACACCACTACATCCCACTGACACAGCTAACAAGATAAACGACTTCCTCTCAACCATAGGATCTAATCACGCCAGTAAAATCCCACATACCAATGCCCATGCCGGGGACTACCTAGATGGGAATTTCCCTAATTCCTTCTATCTTGCACCAACTGAGCCCACGGAAGTCACTGAGATTATAAAGTCACTTAAAAGTAACTCGGGGAATCTGTCTCATGTCCCACCATTACTGTACAAGCGAGCGGCCCATGTCCTTTCACATGCTATTTCATTACTTTTTAACAAGTCACTAGAGACTAGCACCTTCCCGAAACTACTCAAGATGGCAAGGGTTACACCAATACATAAAGGTGGTGACCCTACAGACTTAAACAATTATAAGCCAATATCTAACTTACCATTGCTATCCAAAATCTTTGAGAAACTTGTGCACAGGAGACTGTATTCATTTATAACGGCTCAAAACATACTCAACCCCTGCCAATTTGGATTCAGGAAAAATAAAAGCACTAATGATGCAATCATAAAAATGCTAGATCTGCTTTACACAGCATTGGAAAATAAGGAATATCCACTAGGAATTTTTATTGACCCAAGAAAAGCTTTTGACACAGTAGACCACGACATCCTACTCCACAAACTTGATCATTACGGTATAAGAGGCCATGCGCTTGCTTATTTCAAATCTTACATTACTAATAGGTATCAGTATGTCACCATTAAAGACACAGCATCAGCAACACGGCCTATTGATACTGGAGTTCCGCAGGGAAGTGTCCTTGGTCCCCTGCTCTTCCTCATATACATCAATGACCTTCCAAACGTATCCCAACACCTGAAACCCATTCTCTTTGCTAATGACACGACTTATGTCATCTCTCACCCTAATCTTGCCACCCTCAACACCATTGTGAATGAGGAGCTGATTAAAATATCGACTTGGATGACAGCCAATAAACTTACGCTTAACACTGACAAAACCTACTATATTATGTTTGGTAGCAGAGCAGGAGATGCACAAATTAACATTAAGATTGACAACACTCTAATTACCAGAAATAATGGGGGCAAATTCCTAGGCTTGTACCTTGACAACCTGAATTTCAGCACCCATATCCAGCATATAACCAAAAAAGTATCCAAAACGGTTGGGATCTTCTCCAAGATACGATACTACGTGCCGCAAAATGCCCTTCTCACACTATACCACTCATTTATCCATACCTCACCTATGCTATTTGTGCTTGGGGATTAACTGCAGCAACACACCTAAAGCCAATAATAACCCAACAAAAAGCTGCAGTAAGAATAATCACTAAATCCCATCCCTGGCAACACACCCCCCCACTCTTCATAGACCTAAACTTACTCCCAGTTCAGTACATCCACACTTACTACTGTGCAATCTACATCTACAGGGCCTTAAACTCTAATATCAACCTTGACCTAAAACGCTTTCTTGATAGTTGTGACAGAACCCACAGGCATAACACCAGACACAAACATCTCTACGACATCCCCCGTGTCCGACTAAACCTTTACAAAAATTCAATGTATGTCAAAGGCCCTAAAATCTGGAATACCCTACCTGAGAACTCTAGAACTGCAGACACATTCATCACCTTCAAAACTACCATTAGAAAACATCTTATCTCCCTGATACACCCCGTCAACTAACTACACGAATACCACCTGGTGGTTCACACTTACACTCACTCACTCATTTGACCATAAACAGAAATATTAATCTCAATCTTAAAATAATGAATCCTGTGATACTCCAATACTGAAACTATGTACTGTGCCAAAACAAAAGCATTCACATTGCTAAACTCACAAACTAGTATTTAGTCACTTAGCCATAATACCAACTTACCTCATAATTTGTAATATTTTACAATTAAGAATAAAACTAAGTCTGCCCGAAATGCCTAGCCATGCTAAGCATTCTAGTGATACACTCTGTAATCACAATTTTACATGTAAACCACACAATAACCAAATTTCTGTAAACTCAGCATTGTAATCCTTATAGAGAATAAACTTTGAATTGAATTGAATTGAAGAGACAATACAATAAGTGTCAGGGGCCCCGAGACTGTTCAACTGCCTCCCAGCATACATAAGGGGGATTACCAATAGACCCCTAGCTGTCTTCAAGCAGGCACTGGACAATCACCTAAACTCGGTACCCGACCAGCTGGGCTGTGGCTCGTACGTTGGATTGTGTGCAGCCAGCAGTAACAGCCTGGTTGATCAGGCTCTGATCCACCATGAGGCCTGGTCACAGACCGGGCTGCATGGGTGTTGATCCCCAGAACTCTCCAAGTAAGATTATACAGCATGTGTGTGTGTGGGGGGGGGGGGGGGGGAATGGAAGGTATTCAGTCAATTCACAGGGAACTGGAGCACAGATACAATTCCCTAGATCAAGAGCCCCTTACCAGCATCAAGGGGTGACACTAGAGAAGGTGTGCTGCTGCTCCACAAACTAACATGCTCAATAGCCCATCAATATTCCTAACACCCTCACCATCATGATTCCTAACACCCTCATGATTCCTAACACCTTTACCATCATGACTTAATTCACCATCACTACTATCGAGTGAATGATGATTCATGCTTTTCTTCTTTTCTGGGCCACTGCCTCAGTGGGAAACGGCCGATGTGTTAAAAAAAAAAAAAAAAAAAAAAAAAAAAAAAAAAAAAAAAAAAAAAAAAAAAAAAAAAAAAAAAATACAAATACTGTATGAATTTTGAGGAAGGAGCAGCATATTTTTTAATGAATTTTTAATAGCCTAATTAAAACCAAATAAGGGGAAAAAAAAGTTGCTTCAGAAAACATTTTGGATTTTAAAATGCACTGGAAATAAGCTAATTACTCTAGTTACTTTATCAAGTTTAAAGTCTATCTACTACATGAAGGTTTAATTAAGTTTGCATGTAACCTGTTGACTGTCAAGAATACTTGACAACTATCAGGGAGATTAAAATTTAACATTTATATACAACCCTCTTATATATAAAGTCCTTTCTAAAGTTTCTCTTATATGCTTAAAGGAATATTTTTTTAATTTAATGTAAAAATTATGTACCAAAAGAACCTTAGAAAACTTACCTAACCTTATTATAACAAGCACAATTTAATTTAGCAAGTTTACAATAATTTAATAAACAATGAAACTTTTTTTTGTTAGGTTCAAAATTGTGAAATTATTGAATATACAAATTTTTGCTTGCCTTATTCGGCAAGAAGAGCATTGTTATTTAAGCCAAACTCTCAAGTTTTACCTATTTGGCACGACATACTTGTATACACACACACACACACACGCATCTTCATAGGGAAGTGTGTAAGCCGTGCGTGCCTTAAGAGGAGAGTAAAATGCGGGAAGCAAGGGGTTAGTAACCCCTTCTGTATACATTACTGAATTTAAAAAGAGAACTTTCGTTTTTCTTTTTGGGGCACCACCCCGCCTTGGTGGGATACGACTGATTTGTTGAAAGAATACACACGCACACCGGCTGTCTCCCACCGAGGCAAGATGACCCAAAAAAGAAACACTTTCACCGTCATTCACAGTATCACCGTCTTCGCAGAGGTGCACAGATAAGACAGTTCAGATGTCACTCCAAACGGCAAATATCCCAAACCTCTTAAACTGTAGGCATTGTATTTCCACCTCCAGGACTCAAGTCCAGCTAACCTTTTTTCCTGAATACCTTCACAAAATATTACCTTGCAACTCAGTGTACACATGAAATATAGCATCTGTTTCCACTACTCCACTATAAGGAAGATGACAAATTTTGTGCAATGATGTGAATATATAACCAGGTAGTCTGAGCTGTCTGACCCTTGTAGGTTTAGCATTTCTTTTTTTATTATAACTGATTATAATAAGCAGGTATTAAACCTCAGCAAACACTTCATAAACAAGTACCATATCTGGACTACAAACACTTTATATTTGAGATACAGTGGACCCCCAGATTACAACATCGGATTACGTAAAATTCAGATTAAGTAAAGTTTTTGCGTCAAAATATTGGCTCGGTTAATGACAAAACTCGGTTAAAGTCATTCGTCCCAAATGTGTCTGTGGGGATTGAGCGGCTCGTCACTCCATGTACAGCGTGTGCCGTTGTTTACAAGCCAGTGAAGACGATTCCACGCATACATGCGATAAATTTTGTATTATTCCATTGCTTTTAGTGCTTGCAACTGCTAAATAAGTCACCATGAGCCTAAAGAAAGAGGGTGAGAAATACTATTGAATTCAAGAAAGAGATCATTGCAAAATATGAAAGTGGAGTGCATGTCTCCAAGCTGGCCAGGTTGTATAACAAACCCCATACAACCATCGCTACTATCTTGGCCAAGAAAAAGGCAATCAAGGAAGCTGTTGTTGTGAAAGGTGGAAATATGCTCACAAAACAGAGATCACAAATACTCGAAGATGTGGAGAGATTGTTGTTGGTGTGGATCAACGAGAAACAATTATCAGGAGATAGTGTTTCGCAGTCAGTTATATGTGAAAAGGCAAGGCAGTTGCATAATGATCTCACTAAGAAAATGCCTGAAACTAGTGCTGATATTGATGAATTTAAGGCCAGCAAAGGCTGGTTTGAGAGATTTAAGAATCATAGTGGCACACAGTGTGACATGGCATGGTGAGGCTGCCAGTTCTGACAAAAAAAAAGCGGCTGAAAAATATGTGCAGGAATTTAAGGGGTACATAGAGGCTGAACAATTAAAACCTCAACAAGTGTTCAGTTATGAAACAGGCCTGTTTTGGAAGAAAATGCCAAACAGGACCTACATTACTCAGGAGGAAAAGGCACTCCCAGGACACAGGCCTATAACAGACAGGCTTAATCTCATGTTTCATAGTAATGCTAGTTGGGATTGCAAAGTGAAGCCTTTACTCGTGTATCACTCGGAAACTCCCAGTGTGTTTAAGAAAAACTGGTATAAACCTTGGTAATAAATACCGACAAGTTGGTTTAGAAAGACATGTAAGCAAACACTAACATATTTATTAGAAGCAGGCTTCTACACTATCCCTTGTGGGTTCTGTCCCAAGAAATATGTAGGCGAGACAGGCAGAAATCTTGCAGTCCGCCTGAATGAGCATCGAAATGCTTCTAACAGAGACGATGTAAGGTACGCCTGTGTCCTCCACAGACTCCACGGGGCATTTGATGAACTGGAATGAGGCACAACTCGTTCTCGCCGAACCAGACCTCAGACGCCGATGGTGCCTAGAAGCCTCACTAATCGCAGTCACTGACACTATAGAACGCAACACTGGAAACTACAAAATTTCAAAAACATTGGCATACATGATACTAAAGCAGCACCAACCCAACAACACAGGAGTCACATGATTTCATCGTCTACCCGTCCTCATCATAGGTAGAGGTTGTTTTGATAAGGACCTGCCTCGCATGGGCCAGTAGGCCTTCTACTGTTCCTCCATTCTTATGTTCTTATGACATTCCTCAGGTCACATGCGTCACATCTCACTCTCCGCCTATATATATAATGTCCTTCTACCTCTGTATGTTAGAAGTGATCAAGGTCCCAGGACCGAAACGTTTTCTAATAAATGTTATAGTGTTTGCTTACGTGTCTTTCTAAACCAAGAAAAACAGTGTCGTCAAGACTAAATTGTGTGTGATGTGGAGAGCAAACAGTAAGGCATGGGTCATGAGGGACATATTCCATGATTGGTTTCATGATGTGTTTGGCCCCACTGAAAAATGCCTCATGGAAAATAAATTGGAACTGAAGTGTCTCCTGGTATTAGACAATGCTCCTGCTCATCCTCCAGACTTGGAAGAGAAAATGGTACCAGAGTTTAATTTCATCAGTCAAGTTTCTGCCTCCTAACACCATTCCTCTCCTCCAGCCCATGGACCAGCAGGTCATTTCAAATTTCAAAAAACTGTACACCAAAGCAGTGCTTCAAAAGTGCTTTGAAGTGACCTCAGATACTGAACTGACCCTAAGAGAGCTCTGGATAGATCATTTCAGTATCCTCAGTTGCACAAACCTTATAGGTAAGGCTTGGGAGGGAATGACTTGCAGGACTTTGAACTCTGCTTGGAGAAAATTGTGGCCAGAATGTGTACAAGAAGGGGATTTTGAAGGTTTGGGGCTGACCCTGAGAAGCCTATGCCAGTTGCGGGATCTATTATGGCATTGGGGAAGTCCATGGGGTTGGAGGTTAGTGCCGAGAATATGGAAGAGTTGGTGGAAGACGACGAAGAGCTAACCACTACAGAGATGCAAGAGCTTGAGGTGCAACACCAACAGACCACAGCTCAGGAATTTCCTTCAGAGGAGGAGGAAGTTGCCTTATTCAAAGATTAAGGACATTTGTGCAAAGTGGATTGAAGTGCAAACCTTCATGGATGAACATCCTGACAGATGTTGCAGGCCATGCTGGCAACATCGACAATGACAATGTTGTCTCTCATTTTAGGGAAATCTTAGACGCCAGAAACGGAGTTCTCTGGACAAATTCTGTGTAGGAAAATGTATATTTTAACATCATTGCTTTGGTCTTTTTGTTCTATAATAATTGTAACAGCTATTTCTCTACGTACCCGTTATGAATGTAAGTATCGATCCTGATATTAACCTCTTATTGGACAGCACACATAGTCCAAACAGTAATTGCCATTACTACACTGCTAGTCAGGCTAATACCCTTCTCAGTGTCAGCAAGAACATTACAGTCTTCAACTGCAATGTTAGATCATTGAGTAAGCACTGATGACCTCATTGCACTACTTAAGTCTCTAAATGCTATTATAACTTTCATTATACTTACTGAAACCTGGCTCAGACAAGATCTGACAGACATATTTACCATACCTGGTTACACAGCCATACATATCTGTAGGCCCGGCCAATCAGGAGGAGGCAATGCCATCTATTACCCTGATGAACCAGAATATGTGAAATCAACTAATGTAGGGAATGAAAACAGTGAATATATAATAGCTAAATTCACATCAAGAACACTTAAGAAACCTATAGCAGTTGGTGCAGTCTACAGACTACCATACTCAAACACTTACACTTTTAGCAATAACCTTAGAAACATGATAATTGAGTCAGAGTTGAATAAACACCATCTGATGCTAGCAGATTTCAACATCAACCTTATCCAAGCAACCGACCCTCCAGTAGTTGATTTCACAAATGCTATGAACAACAGCTTATTGCTACCCCCTATAACAAAGTCAACAAGAATCTCTGACACTAGTGCCTCGTTACTCGACCATATCTGGACCAACATAATATCCCCACTACAAGCAGGTATAATCACAGATAACACCACAGACCACTATACTACCTTTCTCATAACCAACTTATCTAAACTGCCTCAAGAAAACAAGAAAGGTCTCATTTCACCTGCATGACGAGACATCGATAAACAACCTAAAACTAGCACTAGGTGCCATTGATTGGCAGAGAGCGCTAAATGACAGTAATAATATCGATAAAGATACCAATTTTTTTTTTACATAAAACCCTAAATCTCTACAACAAACATTGCCCAGTCAAAATGAAACAAGTCACAGAAAAGAGGCTAAATGGCCCATGGCTAACTAGAAGTATCCTAAAATCTCTTAATAAAAAACACCAAACTAAAAAGCAGTTCAGGTTAGGCTTAATTACTAAAGAATTTACTAAAAGATACACATCAATACTCGCAAAACTAATACGTAAATCAAAGCAAATGTACATATGAAAATGGATTTAGTGAAATGAAAGGTGACATGAAAAGTACCTGGTAAACCCTCTCCAAAATTTTGGGCTCAAGAAAATCGACTGGAATTAGAGATAGACTTAACTAAACCAGATGAACCTCACATGCAACCTATAGACACGGCCGACAAATTTAATGTCTTCTTCTCTACCATAGGATCAAAGCTAGCGAGCCAAATTCCTAGCTCAAATACCCTTCCGAGTGAGTACCTCACTGGCAACTATCCAAATAGTACTCTATTCCTAGCTCAAACTAATCCCACTGAAGTCTCACTCATCATTAAATCATTAAAAAACAAATCAGGTGATCTAGATAACTTGCCACCGTTCATATATAAAAAAGCTGCACCAGAACTGTTGCCCATTATTGCAACAATGTTTAACAAATTTATAGCTTCCTCAACCTTCCCATCCATACTCAAGACAGCAAGGGTCACCCCAATCCACAAAGGTGGAGATTCAACTGATCTGAACAATTACAGACCCATAGCAAACTTGCCTATACTATCCAAGATATTTGAAAAAATAATACACAAGCGACTTTACTCCTACCTTACATCCAACAACATACTTAACCCGTCCCAGTTTGGATTTAGAAAAAAAAAAAAAAAAAAAAAAAAGCATGAATGATGCTTGACCTAATATATACAGCTCTCGATAAGAATGAATATCCCCTGGAGCTCTTTATCGACCTAAGAAAAGCGTTTGACACAGCTGGCCACAATCTCTTGCACCTCAAACTATCATTATGGCATAAGAGGACATTCTCTAGACTACCTATAATTCTCTTAACAGACACCAGTATGTGCATGCAAATGGAGTCAACTCCGCTATCCAACCTGTAGCTGTAGGAGTACCCCAAGGTAGTGTCCTAGGCCCACTCCTCTTTCTCATCTACATCAATGATCTCCCCAATGCATCCCAACTCCTTACACCAGTTCTATTTGCAGATGACACTACACATGTCTACTCCCATTCAGACCAAGCTGTGCTTGAAAACACTAAACAATGAACTGCTAAAGATATATGCTTGGATGATGACCAACAAACTCACACTTAACATAGAAAAAGTTACTTCATGCTGTTTGGCAACAGAGCCTCAAATATTCAACTCTACATACTGTTAAATGGTTCCCCTATATCAAGACACACAGGGCAAATTTCTAGGTCTTCTCCTTGACTGTAATCTTAAATTTCAGTCCCACACCCATCACATAGCCAAGAAAATTTCCAAATCAGTAGGAATCCTTTCCAAGATACGCTACTATGTATCACAAACGACTCTCCTTACCTTGTACCACTCTAATATATCCTTACCTCACTTATGGTATATGTGCCTGGGGCTCAACCACAGCCAACCACCTTAGACCCTTAATAATCCAACAAAAAGCTGCTGTGCGGGTGATAATCAGCTCCTGTGCTAGACAGCACACCCCACCACTTTTCAAGACAACTTGCTTAATATACAAAGCATACACTCTTATTATTGTGCCTACTACATATACAGAACTTTAAACTCCACTCTAAACCCTCCCCTAAAACTACTCCTCGACAGTTACAACAGAATGCAGTCACAATACAAGGCATAAGGCCCTTTTCAACATCCCTCGAGTAAAACTCGAGCTATGCAAGAATGCTGTGCACATAAAAGGCCCAAAGATCTGGAAATTGCTACCTGAACAAGCCAAGGATCCCCAGACAACTTATAAATTTAGGACTGCTAAAAAATCATCTTGTCTCAATATTAACTAAATCAACCAAACATCTACTGGCTAGATTTATCATTGACCTCATGGCTTTTAATTCTGCCATTCCATAAAATATTACCACCTGCACCATTTCTTGTAAATTAGATTTTGTGCTAAGTATACATAAGATTTATGAAGTCCAAATAAGATTGTAAAACAGCTAACCACTATTGTGTGTTTAGTTTTAAATAATAATTACTATGTACTATTATCTTATCTAGTTTTAATTAGTTACTATGTATTAGGATTAGTTTGCCAAAATGCCTCGGCATGATAGTGGCTATCTTTGTACTTAGAAAATCAAAATTGTAATTACACATTGTAACCTTTACAAAGAAATAAAATTATTATTATTTCATGTGAAAAAAATTATTTTGTTTAATACTTTTGGGTGTCGAACAGATTAACTGGATTTCCATTAATTCTCATGGGGAAAATTAATTCAGATTATGACAGATTCGGTTAAAGACACACACTCTGGAATAGATTAATGTCATAATCCGAGAGTCCACTGTAAATTTAAATTTAGTAACAAAAAAATCTTGCAAGTCAAATCTGATTTACTCCTTTTAAAGGGAGAGTTCCTTAATGCTAGTGAAGGGCTCTTGATTCAAGGAACTGAATCAAGAGTCCATTCCAATAGATCATTACCTCCCATTGTATGCCACCTACTGGTTTATTATAAAAAAAAATAGTAACCCCAATGGCAAAGCTCTTGCTTTACACATGGAGGGCCCAGGTTCGATTCCCGGCGGGGTAGAAACACTGACATTTTTTTTACACCTGTTGTCCTGTTCACCTACCAGCAAGTAGGTACCTGGGTGTTAGTCGACTGGTGTGGGTCGCATCCTGAGGAGACAAAATTGAGGACCACAATGGAAATAAGACAGTCCTCGAAGACGCACTGCCTTTCTTGTGTTATCCTGGGTGGCTAACCATCCAGGGTTAAAAATCCGAACGAAATCTTATCTTAATTGTAAATTACCTCACGAGGCAGTAACTGGTAGGCTTAATATATTAGGTTATAGCCTACTGGCAACAAAATTTTTTAATACTAATAATGTCAATAATACTAATAGAAAGACTAGTACAGTGGACCCCCGCCTTTCGGTAGCCACAACTTTCGTGAAATCCGACTTTCAGCAATTTTTTTCAGCAAAATATAGCCTCACGGTTCATGACGGACCTCATGATTCGGCAAACATCTGGTATGCGTCTGAACGGCATCCCAGCGTCAACGCGTACACAAAGCCAGACTTCCGCACCATTCACACACTGTGGCAATGTTTATCAGAGTGACCACCCCAAGGGTTCATGTGATACATTTCATAATAATCCACTGTTTTTTTTGTGCTTGCAACTGCTAAAGAAGTCACCATGGGCCCAAAGAAAGCTAATGCCAGCCCTTTGGTAAAGAAATTGAGGAACAATTGAATTAAAGAAAGAAATTGAAAAATATGAAAGCGGAGTTTTCAGAGCTTGTCTGGATGTATGGCAAACACCATTCAGCCATCACTTCGATCACGGCGAAGGGAAAGGAAATCAAGGAAGCTGTTGTTGCAAAAGGGGTAGACATGCTGACAAAAAAGAGATTTCAAATCCTCGAAGAAGTGGAGAGGATATTGTTGGTGTGGATTACCCAAAAACAGTTAGTAGGAGATAGTGTTATGCAGTCAATGTGTGAAAAGGTAAGGCAGTTGCATGATCTCGTAAAAAAGAATGCCTGCAACAAGTGCTGTTTGTGATTTTAAGGCCAGCAAAGGCTGGTTTGAGAGATTTAAGAAGCATAGTGGCATACACGGTGTGGTAAGGCATGGCGAGGCTGCCAGTTCTGACAAAAAAGCGGCTGAAAAATATTTTCAGGAATTAAAGGGGTACAGAGACTGAACAATTCAAACCCCAACAGGTATTCAATTGTGACGAAACAGGCCCGTTTCGGAAGGAAATGCCAAAGAGGACCTACATCACGAAGGAGGAAACAGCATTGCCAGGACACAAGCCTATGAAAGACAGGCTAGCTCTCATGTTTTCTAGTAGTGCTAGCAGGGATTGCAAAGTAAAGCCTTAACTGGTGTATCACTGAAAATCCCAGTGTTTTCAAAAAAACCAGGTCACCAAGTCTAATTTGAGGGATGTGGAAGGCTAACAGTAAGGTATGGGTCACGAGGGACATTTTCCTCGATTGGTTCAATGAAGTGTTTGACCCCAGTGTGAAGAAATACCTCCTGGAAAATAAATTGGAACTCGAGTGCCTCTTGGTAATGGACAATGCTCCATTTCATCCTCCAGACTTTGAAGAGCAAATGGTGCAGGAGTTTCATTTCATCACAGTGAAGTTTTTGCTCCCTAATACCACTCTTCTCTCCTCCAGCCCATGGACCAGGAGGTCATTTCAAACTTCGAAAAAATGTACACCAAAGCACTGTTTGAAAAGTGCTGTGAAGCGACCTCAGACACTGAATTGACCCTAAGAGTTTTCCGGAAAGATCACTTCAATATCCTCCACTGCATAAACCTTTCGGGTAAGGCTTGGGAGGGAGTGACTTGCAGGACTTTGAACTCTGCTTGGAGAAAATTGTGACCTGAATGTGTACAAGAAGGATTTTGAAAGGTTTGAGGCTAACCCTGAGGAGCCTATGCCAGTTGTGGAAGGTATTGTGGCATTGGGGAATTCCATAGGGTTGGATGTGAGTTTCGAGGATGTGGAAGAGTTGGAGGACCACGATGAAGAGCTAACCACTACAGAACTGCAAGAGCTTCATCTGCAACACCAACAGACCACAGCTCAGGAATTTTCTTCAGAGGAGGAATAGATGGAGGAAGCTGCCTTCTTCAAAGATTAAGGACATTTGTGCAAAGTGGATTGAAGTGCAAACCCTTATGGATGAACTTCACCCTGACAAAGCTGTTGCAGGCTGTGTTGGGCAACATGTACAATGACAATGTTGTGTCCCATTTTAGGGATGTTTCAATGACATGCCAGAAACAGAGCTCTCTGGACAGATATTTTGTGCAACAGGGGTCCAGTGACAAGCTGGTCACAGTGCCATTAAAAAAAAAACAAAGTGAAGTAACCCTGGAAAAGGACTTGGTACCTGAAGTCTTTATGGAAGGGGATTCCCCTTCCAAACAATAGTGTACCTTCTTCCTCTCCCTTCCTCCCATCTTCCATCCACCCAGAAGTGGTAAGTGTAATATTTTATATATGTGTATTTATTTCTCATTGTTTTCTGTATGTAAATCTATTTAATTTGAAATTTTTTTTTTTTTAATATTTTTGGGTGTCTGGAACGGATTAATTGGATTTTCATTCTTTCTTATGGGGAAAATGGTTTCACCGTTCATGAATTTCAACTTTCAGCAGACTCTCTGGAACGGATTAATCATGAAATTCGAGGGTCCAATGTACTAATTACAATATTATTAATCAGAAAAGTAATATTCTTACTATTACTATTACATATTATACCTATTATATAAAGAAGTGTCAAACCTAAGAAATATATATAAAATTTTAAAGATTAGCAATGAGAATATTATTTCATATACAGTGGACCCCAAACTTTTGATGTCCTAAATGTAATGTATGTTAAAACCGACTTATGATGCGTGTCAGCATAAAAATTTGACCCCAACATGCGTTGAAAAACTTGCATCATTCATCCCGTAGCGTTCACACGTCTCTTGTCTAAAAGCCTCAGCTGAGCTTGTGTGACTTTACAAGCCAGGGCAGACACGGTTGCATGGTTAGTGCTTGTAACTGCTAAAAAGGCCACCATGGGCCCAAAGAAAGCTTCTAGTGCCAACCCTGTGGTAAAAAGGGTGAGAAATACTATCGTACCACGGTCAGCTGTACTACTCGAAGATGGGGAGAGAGTGTTATTGGTGTGGCTTATCGAGAATACCGAGAAACAATTAATCCCAGAGGGTTAGCCACCCAGGATAATGCAAGAAAGTCAGATTGTCATCGAGGACTAACTGATTTCCATTGGAGTCCTTAATCTTGTCCCCCAGGATGCGACCCACACCAGTCGACTAACACCCAGGTGAACAGGAAAAAATGCCTGGAACTAGTGCTCATATTGGCAAATTTAAGGCCATCAAAGATTGGTTTGAGAGATTTAAGAATCGTAGTGGCATACACAGTGTGATAAGGCCTGTTCTGGAAGAAAATGCCAAACAGGACCTACATTACTCAGGAGGAAAAGGCACTCCCAGGACAGTCATCACTACATTATCGATGAAGGTGTCATTTAATCTTCATTTAGTACACTAGTACAAGCACAATATATATTGTGCATGTATCCTCCTTTGTGTGTTTAGGAAAATGTATATTTCATGTGGTAAAACTTTTTTTTTTTCATACTTTTGGGCGTCTTGAATGGATTAATTTGATTTCCTTTATTTCTTATGGGGAGAATTAATTCGACTTACAATAATTTCGTCTTACAATGTGCTCTCAGGAACTGATTAATACTGCAAGTCGGGGTCAACTGTATAACAATTTTATATTTTAATGGAATGTACTGCAAACACCATTGATGGATTGGGTTTAAAGCCTATCTACTACATGGTCATGACTTATTGGGTTTAAAGCCTATCTACTATACAAAGGTTATAATTTATTTACTGGGTTTAAAGCCTATCTACTACACAAAGGGCATGATTTATTGGGTTTAAAGCCCATCTACTACACAAAGGTCATGATTTATTTATTGGGTTTAAAGCCTATCTACTACACAAAGGTCATGATTTATTGGGTTTAAAGCCTACTACACAAAGGTCACTAATAATTTATTGGGTTTAAAGCCTATCTACTAATCAAGTCATGATTTATTGGGTTTAAAGCCTACTACTACACAGAGGTTATTTGTGATTTACCGAGTTAAAAGCTTATTACACGGTTATGATGGATTTATTGGGCTTAAAGCCTATCTACTACACGAAGGTCATGATTTATTGGGTTTAATGCCTATCTACTACACAAGTCATAATTGCTTCATTGAGTTTAAAACCTATCTACTTCATGAAGGTCATGGTTTACTGGGTTTAAAGCCTATCTACTACACAAAGGTCATAATTTATTGGGCCTAAAGTCTATATACTTCACGAACGTCATGATTTGCTGGGTTTAATAATCAAAAAGCACTAAACCCACTAGGGTATTGGGTTTAAAGCCTTTTTACTACACGGTCATTAAGGCTGCATGTAACCTATGCACCACCTGTCAAGAATACTTTTAATACCTAAAATATTAACCAAAGTCCAGTAATATTGAACAGGTGTTCAGCTTTAAATCATCTCAAAATTAAGAAGTTCCTAAATCAATTTTTAAAAATTATAATCATAACTAATAACTAAACCCAACGGGTCATATATAACCATAAAGCGCTAAACCTACAAGGGTCATACATTATAACCATAAAGAACTAAACCTACAAGGGTAATATAACCATAAAGAAGCGCTAAACCTACAAGGGTAATATAACCATAAAGAACCGCTAAACCTACAAGGGTCATACACAGTTAGGATCTCAAAGGGTCAACACCCCCCCCCCAAAAAAAAAAAAAGATTTTGGAAAATATGAATAAATTTAACTTGCATCAACTTAAAACATGGCAACTGCAAAAAAATATAATATCAACTTTAAATCAGTTTAAAATAATAAACATTAAAATCAGTAATTACAAAAAAAAAAAAAAACCATACTATGACATTTAAATCTTAGTTTACTAGAATAATTCAACAAGACATCCACCATATTCACGTATCCATGGCAACAAAATCCATATATAAAACGCTGGATAATAAATTAATGCTTCAGCTAATAATAATTTCAATTAAAATTTATAGTAGTGATATAAAAATAATTTCACAGAATTACTACTACAGATTATATATACATACTGTTTGTATTACCATGTAAATCCACTAATAACAAATAGCCAGTAATTTAGGAGAAATAAAGGAAAATATGTCTTACCAGAGGAGCGCGCGCCCTCACTCCTCCCACGCATGGTACGGCACCACTACCAGACTGACGTAGTAATCTGAGCGCTCTCATTGGCTGATCAACAGTGACGTCACGACTGCTGGGTTTTGGCGCTCAAGCCCGTGACGTCAGGCTAAATCTACGCTGTAATTGGCTGTTGCTTCCCGCCAACTTAGCAATTTGTTTTTTGAGTGCTGGTGATGGACTCTCGATCCAAGGATTTGGAGCAACCTTACCCTAATAAAAACCAAATAAAACATTTATAATGTAGAAATATCCCAGAATAAGTGAGAAAATATTTTGTATACTGAATCTCTCAATGCACACATACAGGGAACAAGTATATACATACACATTGATATGCTATATACGCACACATTTCAAGTTTACATCAATCCCCACAACCCCTGGGGAATGGAATATATCCCCCGCAGAGCCCGTGGAATGGAATATATCCCCCGTAGAGCGTGGGAAAGAATATATCCCCCATAGCCCCTGGGGAATGGAATATATCCCGAGGAATGGAATATCCCCCATAGCCCCTGGGGAGTGGAATTATCCCCCATAGCCTGGGGAATGGAATATATTCATTACTGGGAATGGTGACTCGGATTCATTGGATCAAGATCCTCCCACCGTGGCCATGGTCCAGAAAATTTAAAATAAACGATCACTTAAGTGGCAGTGAATGGTAAAGTGGCAAGTTACAATCGATCATAAACGATCACTTGTAAGGGGTAAAATGACAAATTACAACTTAACACTTACAACTTAACATTAGTGGTAATGACAAAGTTACAACCAATTACTTATAATTGGTATGACATACCAATTATTAGAGGTAAAGTGGCAAGTTACAACCACTTATGTAAGTGGTACGTGACAATTGACAACCACTTATGTAGACATAAGTTACCATATTTTACAAAATTATTACTTCAGATATATTTACTTTATATAACCATGTAAAAGCATTAGTTAATGTAAACGACCAGTAATTTTGAAGAAATGAGGATAAAATTACCAGAGTGCGCACCCCCCGCCCCCGCCATTTTCTCCCGTGCATGACTGAGGCGCCAGTTTTCGCGGGCTCCCGCACCACCACCAGTCATGTAGGAGCCGCTGAAGTGATTGGCTGATCGACAGTGACGTGTTTGGCCAAGTGACGTCACGATTACTGACTGGCTGCTGGGTCTTGGCGCTCGAACCTGTGACGTCATAGGTTAACTCGAGACTAATTGGCTGCTGCTTCCCGCCAACTTTGTATTTGGCTGCTGCTTCCCGCCAACTTTGTATTTGGCTGCTGCTTCCCGCCAACTTTGTATTTGGCTGCTGCTTCCCGCCAACTTTGTATTTGGCTGTGGCCAGGACATTTTGATGAGCTCTTGATCCAAGGATTTGGAGCACCCCCCGCCAATAAAAGCAATTATATATAGAAATAGTCCAGAAATGAGAAAATATTTTTATATTCTGAATCTCAATGTATATACACCGAGTATATATACATATATATAAACATTTCAAGTGTATATATACACTTGACCCACGCGTGGTTAAGTTTTGAAACTCATTAATCATTTGGGGGGCTGAGTGACCTGGCTTTGCGCTTCCTAGAGCGGATTTCACACACTGGCGCCAAGAACGCGAGTTAATGGCGTCAACTGAGCGCACATGCTGTGCCGTGGCATTTACTGTAAAGCGCTAAACCCGTATGGGGGTCATACAGTGCCTGGGGAATGGAAGTCACTACAGGAAATAGTGGTTCAGATTCCTTGGATCAAGACCCTGCCCGTCAAGGTGATATTAAAGGCCACTTCCAGAATATATAAACTAACGACCACTTACGTAAGTGATAAAGTGTAAAAGGTACAATTATAATTGACAACATTCAAGTGGTATTGTGATGCCGTACTAAATTACCACTTAATTGGTGGTGACAAATTACAAGACCATAAACGACCACTTATAAGTGACAAGTTACAACCATAAACGACAAAGTGGTAAAACGACATACGTTACTACCAACCACTTACAATTTGTAGACAATTTACCGTTTAGTGCTAGTGATAACTTACATAAGTGGTACATGACAATTCACTGCCACTTAAGTAGTGACATTAAAAGTTACTTACCATATTTTGCAGTATTACTATTTCAGATATACACACACTTTATATTACCATGTAAAAACAATGTAAATGCCAAGTAATTTAGGAGAAATATGGGAAAAATTCTTACCAGAAGAGCGCGCGCCCTCGCGTCATCTCCCGCGCTTGACTTGATAAAGTTCAGGCTCCCGCACCACCACCACTGTGCGCTGATTGGCTCAAGTGACGTCACGAATGCTGATTGGCTGCTGGGTTTTGGCGCTCGAACCCGTGACGTCATAGGTTAAATCTAGGCTGTAATTGGCTTCTGTTTTCCGCCAACTTATTAACTCTCGTTTTCATTGGCTGTGGCCAGAGCCGTGACATGCATACACCTGGCAGGTGATGGGCTCTTGATCCAAGGATTTGGAGCAATCTCCCCCTAATAAAAATAAATATATTAAAGTAGAAGTAGCCTAGAATAAGGAAATATTTTATATGATTAATATCTTAATGGTCCTAACATGTATTATAAACATTGGCGCTAATTTATCGGCGCACATTACTGCGCCACTATAAGAAGTGTTACAGGGGCGTTACTCTAAACCACTCAAGTGATAGTGACAACTTACCACTTACTAGTGACATAAGTTAAACTTTCCTCTTGTATGTGGTAAAGTGACAAGTTACAACTCACAAGTGGTGGTGACAATTTACACTAAACGACCTCTTGTTAATGTTTCAACCCATCATAAACCAGCACTTATAAGTGGTAGTGACGTAATAAATGGTGACAAGTGCAAGTTACATAAGTGACCATATAATATAGTTAGCACTTACCATATAAAGTTAGCTGCTGAACTTAGTTTCAACAAATTTATTGGAACAAAAATCAATAATTGCACAATTACTTTAAAAGATATATATACTGTTTATGACCATGTAAAAGCATTAGTTAATGAAAACAACCAGTAATTTAGGCGATATGAAGGAAAAATGCTTACCAGAGGAGAGGAGCGGACACCCCTACGTCATCTTCCGCGCATGACTGAGGCGCAAGTTTACGGGGACATGCACCACCACCAGACTGTGACGTAGGAGCCTCTGAGCACTTTCATTGGCTGATCAACCATGATGTATACATCCTCAACAGTGACGTCACAACTCTTGATTGGCTACTGGGTCTTGGCCGTCGAGTCTGTGACGTCATAGGTTAAATCGTGGCTTTAATTGGCTGCTGCTTCCCGCCAACCTAGCAATTTTCGTTGTTTAGCAGTGGCTCTTGATCCAAGGATTCAGAGGAACATTTACCTAATTAAAAATGAATGTATACATTAGTAGTGTACTTTAATCCCTTATTTGAGTTATAAGGAATTCTCCCCCTAGAGCGGGCTCAGCGCGAACGAAAAAATTTTGTCGAAAAATTCACATTATTATTATTATTATAATCAAGGGGGAAGCGCTAAACCCGGAGAATTATACAGCGCCTGGGGGGGGATGTGGAAGGCATTCAGGCTTAATTCGGGGAACTGGAGCACAGATCCAATTCCCTAAATCAAGAGCCCCTCACCAACATCAAGGAACCTTCCTTGAGGGGCGAAAAATTCATAAATTGAGTTAATCTTACAGAAAAATAGCTTAACTCTTTGGCAACACAATGGTACAAGAATCATTGTTCTACGACATTCCTAAACTCACAAGGGTTATACAGCGCTGTGAGGATATCAATCTTAGCAGCAAGAGTTCATCAGCTACAGTACCGCAAAGGTTGTTCCAGCATAGTTAGATCTGATATCATTTGGGAATTGCCATATCTCAGGATAGCCTATCCCATATTTACAAGAAATGGATTTTTTTTAATAAATCTCCATCATCGAGTGAGGATAAGAGAAATTATACATAGGAGGCAGGGAGAGGGGTGGGGTGTGATAGAAAGAGGAATATGGATATAATATATATAGCGTTTATACAGTACATATGCACTGCATGAATCTTTGTAATACAAGTTAACTCTTGGTGAAACTTGCCCTCCAGCATTGTCTATATAAACACACAGACATACGTATAATATACATGTGTGACTCGACCCCTGAAACCACATATAGGTCCCAAATCTGCACACAGAAATCACTCCCTACGAAAGTAAAAGACTGGGCAGGCGATGCAAAATGCCCCCAATAAAAAGTAGGGGCGCCATTGGTACACTAAGAGAAAACACCATAAGTGTCCGGGGCCCAAAACTGTTCAACAGCCTCCCATCAAGCATTAGGGGAATTGCCAATAAACCCCTGGCTGCCTTCAAGAGAGAACTGGACAGATACCTAAAGTCAGTGCCGGATCAGCCGGGCTGTGGCTCGTACGTTGGACTGCGTGCGGCCAGCAGTAACAGCCTAGTTGATCAGGCCCTGATCCATCGGGAGGCCTGGTCATGGACCGGGCTGCGGGGGCGTTGATCCCTGGAATAACCTCCAGGTAACCTCCAGGTAACTATCATGGGTCATATATGCAGTGCTATATAATGCCGGTGGTTTAGCATTTAGTTTTGATAATGATAATATGGGTCGTACAGCACTGCTAGACTATGTAAAACATTTAATATTCAAAAGAATTGAGGAAATAAAAAACAACAATTAGTTTCGCTATGATTTTTATCCCCAGATAAAATACAAAAACAGCATTTGCAGTACTTAATGTATAATGAGACTAGTTTAATGACATAGGAAACTACTCAGTTTCATTAGATATAGAAAATAGTTGTTTCTGCATAACCACAGCTTGTTTGCTATTTTGTATAGGACTAAAATATTTAGATATGTATTTCTGCTAAACTATTGGCTTAATGTTTGTAAAAATTTGTCACTTGTTTACAAGTGGTGAATAAGCTTATACAGTAAAATAAAAAAATCAGTTATGCCAAGAATGTAATTATTGTACATAGTACATGCTCATACTCTTATAATTGTACATTTGTTTCATTAAGTACACAATACATCAAGTACAGTAATATTTACAGTTTACTAACACTGTTGCATTACTTATCTGGAAAGTTAGTAAAATTGACAAAATACTCCTAACTTAACACAAGTAGAACAAATATATACAGGGGTGAGCTAACATCACATTCTCAAAGTTGTAATTTTATTTAGTCAGAGTAAACTTGAACATTCAAGTATAAATGTGAAACACCACTTGGAAAGAAAAAATGATATGCAGGTAGAGAGAGATCTGTGAAGTTTCTTGAGCTTTTTCTGACACTGATCCAAGTATTTCACTAATTAATACCGACGTGCATGAGCGTGTTCGATAGGAGTGAATGGAGACAAATGGTATTTGGGACCTGACGATCTGTTGGAGTGTGAGCAGGGTAATATTTAGTGAAGGGATTCAGGGAAATTGGTTATTTTTATATAGCCGGACTTGAGTCCCGGAAATGGGAAGTACAATGCCTACACTCTAAAGGAGGGGTTTTGTGATATTAGCAGTTTGGAGGGATATGTTGTGTATCTTTATACGTATATGCTTCTAAACTGTTGTGTCCTGAGCACCTCTGCAAAAACAGTGATTATGTGTGAGTGAGGCGAAAGTGTTGAATGACGATGAAAGTATTTTCTTTTTGGGGATTTTCTTTCTTTCTGGGTCACCCTGCCTCGGTGGGAGACGGCCGACTTGTTGAAAAATGTAAAATCGAAGTGTATTCTTACAGAATTAAAGAGCATATTTTTGTGAAGGTAATAAGACAAAAAAAAAAAATTCTGATCAGTACTTACCGAGATACAGTGCCAAGAAGTTTGTCCAAAATGATGTGGTGGCGGCAACATCGACGAATTCCACATACGCGCATTACATTATTTAGCGGTTTTTATAGTTTTTTCTTTTCTTTTCCAATTTTTTTCTTTTCCTACTAACATTTGGGGCCTGAGAGACCAATACTGTATATAATGTATATATATAAACTCACTGTATTGAACACAATAACCGCACTAAAGTTATTATCATATTATTGTTTACCACTGTTGTTTATTACAATAAACATGCACAAATCTTGTATAATACTAATGTTCTATCATATATTTACATATTTACAATCACTGGACATGGTTTTAGAACTGCTGGAGCTTGTGGAACTCCTTGAAACAAGGCACCATGCACAGAGGCACCTTACATTCCTCACACATAAACCGAGTGTCTTTGCGTCTTTGTTGCCGTCGTTTTGTTTGTGCACAGACGATGCATCTCTTCTGAGCAAATTTCTTCTGAGTTGAAGGAAGCTGTATTATGAAATGATCACCTTCCCTCCTCAAACGCTTGGGTATATCCTGAGTAATTCGAGGACCTTGTTGTATAGCAGGTGTTCTTACCTGGTACTTCATTATGAGTTGTCTGACAACAGACAAACAAAATTCACCATACGGTGGTCTGTTGCCAGTCTTTATTTGGTACATATTATATGCATTGAGCATTGAAATGTCCATGAGATGGAAGAAAAGTTTCATGTACCACTTGTAACTCTTACGAACACAGTCAACAAAACCAATCTGCATGTCACATTTGTCAACCAAGCGCATGTTTTGTGTATAATCAATCACTGTCACTGGTTTTCGAATACGTTCATTAGTCACTCGATCAACTTTGCCACTGTCTTGCATTTCATTACGGTGAATGGTTGTCAACAATGTGACATCTCGTTTGTCATGCCACCGTAATGCCATGATGTCATTGGCAGTAAACACCTGCACGTCATCACCACGAGCACCTGCGTTGAGCCTGGGCATATGTTTACGATTAGAACGCACTGTGCCACACACATCTGTCTTGTTCACTCGCATGAAATCACTGAGTAATGGGCTTGTGTACCAGTTATCGGTATATAATGTATGCCCCTTACCAAGATAAGGTGCCATCATGTTTCTCACTACGTCACCTGAGATACCCAATAACATCTTGGTATCTTTCAATGTTTTACTTCCCGTGTATACAACAATATCCAACACCAGGCCACTGTCACAGTCACAGAGTACAAACAGTTTTATACCAAAGCGTTTCCTCTTGCTCGGTATATACTGCTTGAATGACAGTCTACCTTTGAACAAAATCAAAGACTCGTCAATTACAACATTCTTGAATGGATAAAAGTATATGCTGAACTTTTGTTTGAGATACATGAAAACATTTCTAATCTTATATAACCTGTCACTTCTGTCAGGCCTGGTTTTGTCAGAGAAGTGCAACATACGTAAGAGTAAGATAAACCTGTTCACTGGGATGATTTCACTGAAGACCGGGGTAGAAATTAGCCGATCTGTGGACCAGTATGCTTTTATATTATGCTTATAGACATGAGGCATAAGCATTATTGTTGCAAAAAGCAAATACATTTCTGCAACAGTCGTCTCTTTCCACCTGTGTAGTCTTGACTGTGGTGATATGATCGTATTTGCCATGGTGTACTCAAAATACTTATTACTTTCCCTGACAATAGTTTCCATCAATGGCTGGTCAAAGAATAATTCAAAGAATTCCAGTTCATTGGCCGTGGTTCCAAGGGGACAAGTAGGTAGAATTCCACTTTGAGAGTCATCAAAGTGGTGAGGCTTGGGAACAAAATTGGGATTTTGCTGCCAATCCCACATACGGTTTGCTGGTGGATACTGGACATCATAGGCTGGTTGTGCGGGTGGTTGTGGTTGTGGTGGGCTGGTGGCTGACGCTCCACTTTGTCCTTGAACTGACGAGTCAGCAGCGTGGGTCCCAACCTGGGCTGGTGAGTCACGCATGGCGGTGCCACTACCATCACCACTACCATCATCCACTGATGCCTGTGGTCTATCCATGCCAAGTGTAGCCACATCATCCTCACTATCACTACCTAAAACTGGTGTAGGGCCACGGGATGTACTCTGGGATGTACTCCGTCCCCTGGGCACAGCATAGGGTACACTACCCGAGCGCATGCGGCGGCGAACATACCGACGCTTCACTGGTGAATATGATTCCTCACTATCACTACTCGAATGATCGTCGAGCGCAATAAAATCACAATCCACGTCACTATCATCATCATTACTGAAGTCAGAGGCCTGGCCACGCGAAAATATTAGTTTTCTCTTGCGTTGAGGCACAACCGACCGTGAGTCACGAGTGCCCACACCAGAGGTAGAAGGTTGAGGATCGTCAGGGTTTTCTGCACTATTATCGATATCCTGGTCATTCCTTTCGGTCACTAACTGATCAAAGCCGTAGAATTCGTCTTCATTTCCACTTCCATCAGTGTCAGAACTATCAGATAGGAAGAGGAGAGTCCCAATTTTCCGGGGAGTGAGAGCTGACTTGCGACGAGGCATGGTGAACAAGGGTAACTGAGCCGGCGTTCCCACAATGCTATGCGGGCGCCTAGATTTTTTGTTTATGACGCACACCCACCATGCAGACCCGTTCTCTCACATGTAGGCCTATGAGCGCTTTCGCGCTAAATTTGACGGCGCTAGAATTTTGGCATAGATCTACGGTTTGGATACTCAACATGAAGCCGTAGATCTACGGAACGGACCCTGAAAGGGTTAAAATAAAAAAGAAGTGCTAAACCTACAAGGGTCATACAGTGCAGCAGGGCAGGGAAGGATACAAGGGTATTGTGTAGTAAGAGAGAGAGGGATGATTATTAGGGCATGGAGTGCAGCAAGGCAGTGGATAGTGCAGGGGTAGAGGGTAGCAAGAGATTAAGGTAGAAAGGGTTGCGAGGAGTACTAGTCATCATCATGAGTTTGTGCAGTAAATCAGCTGCTGTCAAAAAATTAATGTGTGTTTGGGTCAAAGGAGGCTCCATCAGCAAGAAGGAAGTTGAATGGGCAGTCCAACAGAATGTGGCTAACAGAAACTGGAACCTGACAATTCTCAGAATGGAACAGGGCGCCTCTCCATGAGATACCCGTGAGTAAGACGAGTGTGGCTGATGAGAAGACAGGAGAGAGTAGTCTCCCAACCTCAACAGTGATTACAAGAAGACTGCCAGAAACCTAAACACAGTTTAATAGACTGTAGTTTGTTATGGAGCAGATCAGACCAATGTTGTTGCCAATGGGTGCGAAGGTGGGTAGCAATTACAGCAGTCTGTGAAAGGAACATCTCTATATGAAACTAGGTCATGTACTGCTGACTGCTCAACAGTGTCTGCTCTTCATTGCCCTCTACATCAACATGACTGGAGACCCAACAAAATACAATATCTTTGTGCTTGCTAGAGATACAGCATAACCAAAGTTCGATATGAAGAACCAGGGGACAAGATGTATCAAATTTTCGTATAGCCTGTAAAGCACTAAGGGAGTCTGAAATGACAATAAATGGTGACATAGGCATAGATGCAATACAGATAAGTGCTACGAGAATGGCATACAATTCAGCCGTAAAAATACTAGCCGAGGATAATAAATCCCCTTGCACGACGCTGTCTGGAAACACTGCTGCGAATCTGATGCCATCAGAAGACTTAAAACCATCGGTGTACAATGCGATCGGAAGTGGTTAAGAAAAAGAGTGAGAAGCCACAGTAGGCAGTTGGGCTTTTGCGCATGGCAGTGGGAAAGAACAGACACAAACCATTAGAACTTCCCAAGGGGGTAGGGAAAAGTGAGATGCTACACGAACATAGAAATGTTGTAACTGAAGAGAAGATGAGTGAATGTAGGTGAAGAGGAAAGGGATGGAGTAAACAGGGGCGGCGAATAAATAAAGTCTACGAACATCAGCGACTATTCTATATATGCAGAGGTCACGAGAGCAAACATAATAGTGAAGGCAATGAGCATCACGGTGATCAGACAAGGATGGAATATTTGCCTCTGCAAAGAGGCTCTCGACCGGGGAAGAGCGAAAGGCACCAAGGCACAAACGTAAACTCTGGTGATGGATGGGACTAAGGCTAGAGAGAGTTGCAGGAGAGGCCGCTTAATATATCTGGTCTCCATAACTGAGTTTTGATAAAATTAGGGCTGAATGTAGTCAAAGGAGAGTTCTATGATTAGCCCCCATGAAAGATGAGAGAGTGTTTTAATTAGGTTCAGCCGGCTATGACAAGTTGCCTTCAGAGAGGTAGTGCGAGGTTTCCAGAATAACCTACAGTCAAACAGGTTTAGAGTGTCTTTTTTGATAATAATAATATACTTAAATTGTGTATTTTGCAATGAAAGTGAGAAAGATATTACTTACACCTAAAAAAAAAGTACTGGAGGGACTGGTTATAAAGCTTTAAATTGAAATCAAACGTTATGATGGATCAAGGCATGATAGACAGCACCAAATATCCTCAACAAACAGCAGCAGTGCAGTAAGTACACTAGGACACAATTCATTAAATATAAAAGGTTCAAGATTTGTCACTGCTTTGTCTTAAAGCACTGTATGAAAAAAAATACCAATACTGAGCTGTCTTCAAAAGAGAATGACAAATTCCTGCAGGAAATTCTTGACCATCCAGGCTGTGGTGCCTACAATGGACTATGTACAGTGAGCACCAACAGCCAGATTGACCAGGTTGTCAAACAAGTGGCTTGGCCGGAGACTGGACCACAGGCACAGTGATTCCAGGAACCATGAATTATTAATTAATAAACAGGTAAGCTTACCACAATTGCCAAAATGCTAATTTTTGTTAGAGGTCAAGTATACATGTAGTGTGGAAAGACACTTGTGTACGGGTCAGGAAACATTTCAGCATGAGTAGCTTCAGTCCATTAGGACTTATGAAGCTATTTGTGGCAAAATGTTTCCACTAATAAATGTCCAGAACTGTACATAAGTGTATTTCCACATCTTACTGATATTACCATACCATTTATACATGTAGTGCTGAGTGCTTTATTCCAGTGTTTGGCTGGTCACTTTATACATTGCTAGCCTAGACGACTCTTTCTGATACATCCATCCACAAGATGCAAACAGGAACTAATGAGTATTAATACATCTCATGATGTTACAGCCAATATCACTTTACTTATCTAGAACAGCGTCATCAGAATTCAATAGTAAGGCTGTTTTGATAATCAAGTTTTAAGAGCTTAAAGAACAATGGACATGTACATATAATACAATGACAATATTCAGAATATGTAATGTTTACAAAATAAATTTTTTTTTTTACAACATGCAAGGAGCAATGAATGCCAACTGTAGCAACAATGAAGTTTTTAAAAGATCTTTTAAAACTGAGCTTTTATAAATGTGAAAAAAAGAATTTTAATAACATGTTTCTCACATATCTTTAAAAAAAAAAAAACTGTGCAAGGACAAACACAGTGCAGTTCTAATATTTCCAAATGTGATTAACACTTAAAGTACTGACCCATCCATGCACTAGTTACCCTTCTTTCAGTAAGCATATATGCAATGCCAGATTATGAAATGGTGTGCTTGGCAGGGAAGCTAAATGTGTAGCTGTGGATCAAAAGATAATATGAACACAAAATTCAAAATATGGGGCAGAGACGTGATTCTAAAGGGGATGTCTCAGTCATGTAAAATTCAGAATATAGGGCCGAGAGCCTGATCCTCAAGAAGACATTTCACATTGTGGATGCCAAGCAGTTGCCTATTTATAACTACAGAAATAGAACTATGCTTGTGGTTACCTGGCTTCACTGTTCATTTATTTTTTAATTTTGAATGGGTGTAGCATTTACTACTACCTTCTTCAACTTTTATTATATGTATTATATATACATGTCCATTATCTATGGTTCATGAAATTGTATTAAAACGATTGCAAGCAAAGCACGGTAAGGGTGGGGTTAGAACTCATGGCAAGTGTGTCTTAAAACTCTAGGCCAGTGTGTAAGCCACTGGAGTTTTACGACTCCCCATGAGTTTAACCCTACTTATATCTGTGGTCTCTTGTCCTCCTTGTTGAAGGTTCTTTAAACTTCTTGATCTGTTATTTTCTATTTTATAACCCTGCCTTGTATGTTACCATATCTCTTATCCTATCAGCCAGCATGGCATCTTTAGTGTTTTTACCTTTTTATCATAACACATTTTAGCTCTGGGATCCATTATTTTCTCTTGCATTTGGAGTACAGTACTACTTTACCAGGTGCTGGGAAGGTCAAGCAAAACTATAGCTGCAAATAGTGAGATTAAATAATAGGAAATAAATAATGGAGCAAATAAAAATGTTATACAATAATAAAAACAAGAAATGTGAAAAATAGTAATTTATAATGAAACAAAATAAAAATACAGGTATCCATAAAAGAAAAATCTACACATGATAAGAATGAATGTTTGGTTAAAATATATGACCTAGAAAATCCTTTTGACACTTTAGATCACAAGCTTCCACTGTCCAGATCGCTGAAATTAAGTGCTCATGATGTCCACATTAAAAAAAAATAAAATGGTAGAAATTTTTTTTCTGAGAATAATGACACCAAAAATATGAAATTTGATGGAAAATTTATGGAATTACACATGCACAAAGTTAGAGGTCTGGGCACAATTTGTTATCAACAATTTCGTCAGATTTGAGTCTTATTATAGTTAAGCCAATTCCACCACTCAATTCGACCAAATTTTTAGCTATTTCACTACTATGCTTACCTTTCTATTGACTGAGGATGAGAAATCATCTATTCAGTCATGAAAGTTACCCTATAAAGTGCACTCAAGTTCGTAACTTGACCAATTTTATGCAGAATTAAAAAAATTCAATTTTAAAATAAAATATACACTGCAGACTAGAACATTTCCTATTTGTTAATCACATTCCCAGGCTTCTCCCATATTACAGCTGCCTTTTATTTTGAATTCATCACAAAAAAATGAAGATTTAACCTATTTCTCATATAATATAAAACCAGGAATGATTGGTCATGATTTACAGTGCCCAAACAACTGAATCGTCCCTAGTAAAACCCCATAAAACAGAGTGGGGGTGAAAGGGGGCCTTAGGAAAATCATCAAAACTTGAACATTTCCACTACTTTGAGGCAGATTTCAAGCTACTTCTGGTCATGGAACAAATGAAAATCATCTCTATCTCAGTATGTCTTCTATTTTACCAAACAATACCAACAGCTAATAAAACCATAAAAACTCTTCTAGAAAACACCTCAAAGTCACTATTGTAAATCAAACATGCACCATATGAGGCAGGATTTATTTTATACTGTTCACAGTTGCCACACACATTCTCTCGTATCTAGGCCAAAATTTACCACTTACAGCTTATCTGAGTGAGCTGAGCTCACGACGTAGATCTATGTGACAGATCCAGGGGTCAATAACGTAGTTCTATGTGACGGACAGTGAAAGGGTTAAAGCACTGAGCTCAGAAGTGCCTCATAATTTATCCAATCTTACCTATGCATCAGGCACCAACTTGTAGGCATAAATATCACTATCTCGTCTATCTACCAATAAACAAGGGTATCTGCTAGGCAGGGGCAGATCTTTTATAAAACTAATGAAGCTTAAGTTTCAGGGCTCCTAATCCTGGAGGGGCCTCAGAAGCAACTTTAGTTCACATTGCTAAAGAATTTTGGGTCTACTGTATTAGAAGGGCTTTTAAAAATTATTAGTAATATAGTGTAATTCAATACAAAATAACAGTTAAATAAAAATTAAAAGGTTATTAAAGTATCATGTAGGCTAGGCACTGCTGGTTGCCAAGGTGACCCATAACAGTTCAAGCTTCAAGGCCCCAAAAATGTAAGTCTGCCACTGCTGTTAGGGCAGTCTTCTTGACCCTCCTATATATCAATGATCTTCTGTACCAAATACTACACCCAATAGATCATCATCTTTGCTGATGAGAAGCATACTAGAAAAGACATGCTATATTCTGTTTGGAAATAAAATAATGTTCCAATGAATTATAAACTAAATACAAATGGAAAGCAGAAATGACAAGAAATTCCTAGGCAGACACTTGAATAAAAAATTTAATAGTACAATTATACCTAACAGACACGCCTCTTGCAAGACAGTGATGGAATGAGTGATGAAAGTGTCTTCGTTTTCGAGTCTCCCTGCCTGGGGGGGGGGGGATGGCCGATGTGCTAAAAGAAAAAATATACATGCTGTAAACTTAAAGATGCCTTACTATTTACCTTCCTCAACGCAATACAACATATTTATCTATCTGTACCTCAAGTGCTGCATAGCCCTTGTGGCTTAGCGCTTTTTGATTATAATAATAATAATATCTGTACCTCATATATGGTGTAATATTTTTTATAACTAAACTGGCTGTCTCCCACCAAGGTAGAGTCATCTAAAACAAAAAAAAACACACCATCATTCATTCAATAAGTCACCATTATTCATTCAATAATTGCCTTAAGTGCACAGACATTGTAATGCAAATGTTCTAACATGTAATATTCTCACCCCTTCTGCAGAGTGCATAGGGATCAAAAGCCACAAACTACCTCATATCAGCCATTAGAACCATATCAATTCTAGAGTTCAACATGATTATTACATTTAAAGGCAGAGGGTGCTAAAACCCATACGGACTGTACAATGCCTGGGGAAATGGGAGGCAATCAGGTTCAATCCAAGGAAAGGGAATTCAGGTACAATTTCTTGGATCAAACTCCTTCCCCACAACAGGATTATAAATATGGGAGTTTTCTCCTCCCATATTCAATGCCATAAATTACAATTAACTCTAAGTCTGTAAAGGGTAACTTTACATGACATTTCCTCTCCATATTGTGGGTTAGTTGTGAGTGTTCAGCTACTTTATTGTGACTTTCAAACCAAAAAATTTTTCTCATTAAACATACACAATTCATAAATTCAATGGTTTACATCTTCTAGACCATAAAACATAACACTAATTCAAAATTAGACTTCATTATTGAGAGCCTGTAACAGAACTCACAGATCACATGAAAACCAAATACCTCTTTATTCCACAAGTGAGAATGAATCTACGTCAAACTCTGGAAATAAACGACCTCAAAATATGCAATGTCTTACCATGAGAAACCCAAACCTAAAATAAATAACAAAAAGGCACAATACCGTGACTGGAACAATACACAAATAACCCGCACATAAAAGAGAGAAGCTTATGACGACGTTTCGGTCCGACTTGGACCATTGACTTTGTCAATGGTCCAAGTCGGACCGAAACGTCGTCGTAAGCTTCTCTCTTTTATGTGCGGGTCATTTGTGTAAACCCAAACCTGCAGAATACAGGTGCTCCACGAGTTACCATGGGGGTTACGTTCTGACGGACCCATTGTAATTTGAAAATATTTTAAGTCGAACGTGATAAATAAATAAAATAAATAACTATTGTCGCTGAATAAGTAAATCAAGTAATTACTGTAAGTAAATACCAGCATTAAAAAGTAAATGAATCAATACAAATTTATCCTATCAATAAATATACAGTACTGCACTGTATGAAAAATGTTCTTCACTATTGTAAAGTTGAAATATTGTAAGTTGAACCATACTAAATTTAGGAGCATCTGTATTAAACAAAATTAAAAGAAATGTAAAAAATGCTGAACTTCCTGTAATTAAAGTAAATAATGACCAATATTGTTTTAGATGAAGCCTTTCAAGTGGCATTTTTATAATGTTATTAATTGCTAATACCAACCTGTTGAATCTCATAATTATTTTGTGTGTAGAAGTGCTAAACACACAGAGGTCATACTACATTAATGTCTACTAACTATAGTTATGATCAACAGATAGTGCACACTATAATCCACAAGCCATAAACTTAAGTCAAATTTTCATGTTAATACTAGTCCTGCCCTAAATGCTGTTAAAACTGTGTCATAGAGAAATCACATCATCTTGTACTACTATATTTATTGTGAATAATTTTTATATTTTTCGCTATAAGAAAGAAATAGGCAATACAGTCATGTGCCGCATAATGATGTTTCAGTCAGAGACGGACTGCACATATGACGCTCGTGTAAATAAACCCATTGCACTGCCAGTTATATAAAAGTATAGCACATGCAATTGTGTACAGTACATAATACTTAATAATGATAACTATGTTACTGGTTTATATATTTATTATACTGTACTTTTTATCATTATTCTAGAGTGTACTCCTACTTATAAGAAAAAAAGTTTACTGTAAAACAGTATGGGGTGTTATGCCAGCAGCAGCCCCATACATCTCATGTTTACCATATCTCTTGATAGAATCATTTTCACATTGTGCTTACAAGCAAATGTATGATGAAATAAACAAACCATATAGCCTAGCTGTGTAGTAAGCTATATCATCTAGGTTTGTGCAAGTACTTTATGACATTCACATGGCAAAATTGCCTGACTTATTTTTCATGACTATATGACAGTAACGAAAATAAAATAAAATACAGCTAAAATAATTTGCAACTGAAAAATATATTACAGGAAAAATTTGTTGTATGTTGTTTTCAGTGTATTTATAAGCGAATTTTTATTTTTTTGTTTGTTGAAACGAGATAAATTATTAAAAACAAAGTCTGATGCTGTACGATAATATTGGTATTACTGGCTTTACAAGCCGCCACTGACAATCAATTACAAATTTGTACAAATGTGTAGTCTTGGAGACTTTAAAAGCTAGTGTACTGAGTGGCTGTAAGGAGTTTGAGATGCTTGACACTGAGACATTATGCTGCCCGTTTCCGTGACCCAAGTTCTCGTGTGGCATACAATACTGACTCGTTGGAGCCCGTTGTAACTCCAAGTTGTCAGTAAACAGGTACGTCGGTAAGTGAGGAGAGGCTGTACAATAGTACCCTGGTACTCGAACTTGATTTGCTCCAAAAGGCTGTTTGAGTGCCGATCTGTTTGAGTACTGAACAAATTTTTCCCATAAGGAATAATGTAAATTATTCCTTAATTAATAATGTAAATTATTCCATATGGTTGGCTGTTATCACTAATCTTCTTAGACCCCATGGTAACTTATTTAAACAAATATAAAAAACACCAAAAATGAGGAGAAACATGAAATAGTTTACAGCGAAGTTCTGGCAGGTTGTTTGTTTGTTTGGTCGAGTGCTGAGCAAACGGTTGACTACCGAGCAATTTTTTTTTTACCAGACAAAGTGTTCAAATACCAAGTTGTTTGAGTTGGGAGCTGTTCGAGTACCAAGGTACTACTGTATACCATTTACCCCTTTCAGGGTCTAGAGGCCAAATTTCAAAGTGTGGACTAGTGTCCAAGAATATTCAAAATCTAATTTTCTTATTTTTTCTTATGAAATGATAGAGAATTTTTTTCTGAAGGTAATAAAACACAAAGTACAAAATTTGATAGAAAATTGACGAAATTATGCTCCCGCAAATTTTGATGTGTCAGCAATGTTTACGCATCGGCGATTTTGCCAACTTTGACTCCCATTTTAGGCCAATTACATTACTCCAGTCGACCAAATTCTTAGCTATTTCACCAGTATTACTTCTATTCTATCGATTGAGCACAAGAAATTGCCAAGTCAACTGTTTCAACTACAAAATAAAGTGATTGGAAACTGGTAATTTGGCCAATTTAGTGCAAAGTTCAAAATATTCCAATTTCAAAATAGGGTCCAGAATAAACAATGCAGGCATTTCTGGCACTAAACTAACATTTCCTCTGTTCATTATTTAAGTTTTCAGGCTTTACAAATGAATTCCATTTTGATTTTTTATTCACATAATGAATTTTTATTCAAACCAAAAAATAGAAGATTTATTGTTATGCAATATTGTAATAATTGTATAAATAATAGCACCACATTTGTGAACGTATATTAGACCCACCAGCTGGCGTGTATTAGATGTGTGAGGTCATTTGTTTACTCTTGAACATCGGCAAAAATTTAACATTTCCGCTACTTTGAGCTCAGTTTCAAGCCATTTCCAGTACTAAAACCAATCAAAATCATCTCTATTTCTGTAATATATCTTCCATTCTATCAAATGAGACCAAGAAATCACAAATACAAGCATAAAAAACATATGAAAAAACACTGCACAGTCGCTGTTTTAATCGAAAATTACGGTCTGTTTTTTTCTCTCGTTATGCACTTTGTGCTGCAGGATTTGTTTTATCTGGTGCATACATACCACACAGATGTATTCTCTCATATCTAGGCCCAAATTTACCACTCACAGCTTATCAGAGTGAGCTGAGCTCATGGCATAGATCTACGGTTTGGACCCTCAACGTAAAGCCATAGATCTATGGCACGGACCCTGAAAGGGTTAATTTTAACCATAGGGAATGCACTAATATAAATTACATGAGTAACATTGTGATTTTTTATTGAGGACTGCAAAAGTCATTTGTGATGAAATGTTTTCTCAAAGTATCATAACACTGCACGTATCTTAAACCATATTTTTCATATATATGACATGTGATAACACTGAATTCCTTTTTTATAGTAAAATGGATTGTAATAATAATATACAGTACACCCTCAATTTATCCTGCAATTTACTTAGCAGATTTTGTCTAATGAAGTCCATTACATAGAGGGTTTACTGTAGTGAGATTGTAAAGGCACTTAAAGCTAGAGGAGGTGGACATGTTAGACAATACATTTAGCAATAAGAACTGTTTAATAAAGACTGATGGCCTTTTTGGAACTCTCATACCATGTTGTAACTCGTGGAAGACAAGAAAATATTATAAAAATATTAAAACATTATTGACATTCATTACCAAATAATTTACCCACAAAAGTGATGAAAATCTGAAAATGAAAGTGAAGTCATACATTTGACACCAATAGTATATGAAATGAAAAATAATGAAATTACAAAATGCAAAAAAAAAAAAAAAAAAAAAAAAAAAAAGCTAATATTAAAAAATATCAAATACGGCATGTTGGTGCAAATACAGTGGACCCCCGACCAACGAAGGCATCGTCTAACAATAAATTCGACTAATGAAGTGTTTGAGCGTAAAATTTTTGGCCCGACCAACGATGAAAAACTCGATCAACATGATTTGTCTCGAAACCTGTCCGTCCAGCCTGAGCGCCAGGGCGGACAGTTCCATGCATACATTAGATACATTTTGTATTCCATTGTTTTTAATGCTTGTAACTGCTAAATAAGCTACCATGGGCCCAAAGAAAGCTTCGAGTGCCAACCCTGTGGCAAAAAGGGTGAGAAATACTATTGTACCACGGTCAGCTGCTGCTGTACCACAGTCAGCTGCTGCTGTACCACAGTCAGCTGCTGCTGTACCATGGTCAGCTGCTGTTGTACCATGGTCAGCTGTACTACTTGAAGATGTGGAGTGTGTGTTGTTGGTGTGGCTGAACGAGAAACAGTTACCGAGAAACAATTAACTCCAGAGGGTTTGCCACCCAGGATAACCCAAGAAAATCAGTGTGTCATCGAGGACTGTAACTTATTTCCATTGGGGTCCTTAATCTTGTCCCCCAGGATGCGACCCACACCAATCGACTAACATCCAGGTGAACACAAAAAAATGCCTGGAACTAGTGCTCATATTGGTGAATATAAGGCCAGCAAAGGTTAGTTTGAGATTTAAGAATCGTAGTGGCATACACAGTGTAATAAGGCATGGCAAAGCTGAAAAATCCCAACCCCAACAAGTGTTCAATTGTGACGAACCAGGCCTGTTCTGGAAGAGCTCAATGGACAGATTTTTGGTGTGACAGAGGTCCAGTAACTCTCAAGGTGTTCCCAAATTAATACACCTCCATCTCCCCTCCTCCCATCTCATCCCTACATCTTCAATAAAGGTAAAGTGTCATTTATTCTTCATTTAGTACAGTACAGTATTTATTGTGCATGTATCCTTTTTATGTGTAGGAAAATGTATATCTCATGTGAATTTTTTTTTTTTCATACTTTTAAGTGTCTGGAACAGATTAATTGGATTTCCATAATTTCTTATGGGGAAAATTAATTCAACTAACGACAAGCTCTCTGGAATGGATTAATATCGTTGGTCGAGGGTCCACTGTATACTGTATACGAGACAAAAATTACTAATGACACCAGGAAAACATAGGTAAAAATTCAATACTAAAATTAAAAAAAGTTCTAGAATAAAACTCTCAACAATCATTCACTTACAGTAAATGGCTGACTGGATGCCAAGACTTGCCAAGAAATGTGGTAACAAGACTGTGCAGAGCGAACCTTAAGAGTGATATGTTGTCTGTCCAATAAACATGCTATCCACTATCATTAATGCCTAATCTCCTCTGCAATTATTCCTCCAGTACAGGACAGGTGCTCCTCTGCTTACAATGGGGTTATGTTCCAATGAACCTATAATAAGTTGAAAATATTGTAAGTTGAATATGAACGATAAATAAATAACTACTGTCACTGAATAAGTAAATAAACAAATAATTACTGTAACTAAACAGTATGGAACAGTAAATAAATGAATACAAGTTTATCCTATCAATAAATGTACAGTAAAAAAAAAAAAAAAAAAAAAAGTTTTATGCCATCGTAAATTTGAAATATTGTAAGTCGAACCATTGTACAATGAGGTGCATCGGTAAATGCCAAATCCTGAACACACTCGACTCTCCCTCCCTTTCCCCAGACTTATTCACACACTGGGAAGCATGTCTCATTGTGTCGGGGAAGTGTTTTCTCGTGTTGGGGTAGCACCTCCTTATAATTATGTATGAGTTTGGAGAGGGTGAGATCTGGTACTTGGACCTGCCTCTTAACTCTTGACCTATTGATATGAAAACACCTTGTCATATGGACTAATATTTGAATCTGTGTATGGGGTCCACTTCCATTGTGGCAATTACAGATGTGCGTGGGTGATGGTAGACACGGAGAACAGTGAGGGACCTTTCTTTATTTTATACTTTGCAGATACATAATTGCCACCCACCAGTAAAATAGTCATGTTAAAATACAATTTTAAATTTAATGAATAAGATAAATTAGTTTCCTCTTAATTCTTTTAAGGATTGAAAGCATTATGAATTGTTGATTTTGGTATCCAGAGCAAGCCTTCCATGAAAAAAAAAAAATACAATACAGTAGAGCCCTGACTTACAATATTTCAAGTTACAGCATTTCACACTTTCTACAGTGGCATTTTGACTCTTGCTTCCAGCAGTGGAACTACTCATGATGGTTTATTCTTGTCTAGAATAAGCAAGAAACACTCCTTCCAGTGAATAATAGTGTCACAATACCATGGTTGGAACACTTTCCAAATGATTCACATCTGTGACTAGACAGTGATCCTGGACTGACCGAAATATCATCACAAGGTTCCTCTTGTAAATATAGATTGTGAATCTCTTTTGGTGAGCAAGCTACGATCAGCATTCAAGATAGGTACTGTGCAGAATGTGGTTAAATATTTATATTTTTGCTTTATCAATAATGCATTATTATACTTTTGGGGAAGTGCAAAACCCATAGGGGTTATATAGCATTTAGGAAAAATGGAGGGCATTCAGGTTCAATCCAAAAAAGGGGAGAACAAGTTCATGCCTTCGATCATGAGCCCTCTCACCAACATAAAGGCACCACCTTTGAGGGGTTTTGTGTTATTTATATGCTGTATATATATCATGCATTTGAAAAAGTATATTGAAGGTAAAAAAAGCTTGGGTCAAAAAATTAACTGAAATTAGATACGGAAAATTAGAGCTCGCAAACCAACCCTTTACTGGGCAGGCTACTGTACTTATTGGCCTCCTTTAGCAGGCCAATAAATATACTGGCCTGTCAAGTAAAAGGTTAATCCATTTTACATTGTTCTTTATGGGATAATAGGTTCCGTACTGAATATTCGCCTAACAGCGTAACTTGGGAATCTACTGTACTGTATACTCTAAATTTTAAACCCATAATGCATTGTCTTAGCCTGTTGTTTACATCAAATTTCATTGAAATACTACATGTCAAGCTACTTTTATTATGTTGTAAAGAAAAAGGAAAAAAAAATTCCAGCCCAGTGTCTGCTGTGGGTGGAACAGAGGAAGATTTTTTATTATAATATCAAATACCACAATGAAATTAAAAATAAAAAAATCCCTTTCCAGTAACAAAAAAAAAAAAAATAGACTGGAAATGGTAGAATATACTGTGTATATACTATATGCAAAGAATAGGTAGAATATACTGTGCATATAATAATGTGCAGATACTACACAACATAAAATTAAGGACTGCAGATATGAGGAACGGGCCAAGTCAAAATGTTGGATGGTGACAAGCATTTATATACAATACATGAATCGTGGTGCATTACATAAGTGTACTCTGAACATTTACTTTAACTGTCTACCAGAAAAGAGAGCCTTGACTTCAAGCAAGAAGGTAGAGATGCAGACCAGCTTGATCAAGCAGTCCAGGTCACATCGGAGGTCCAGGACAAAGTTGCATCATAAAGCTTAATGAGTCATAATTGTTACCCGTCACATGCCTGTGACAGGTTTCAAGAGGACTTTTGAGCCAGACTTCTTGATCAATTAATCTATTGTAGTAGTAGGAAACTGACAAAAAATAAAATAATGGATAACACAGGTTAAAAATTAGAGATAAAATGTAAGATAAAATTAAAAACTATAAATATGAGATGCAGCATAAAACTTAGATATAAAATGCAATTAAAAGTACAGAGGGAGTAAAAGAGCAGGAAATTATAGGAAATATACGAAAGATTTGCTTTAAGCAGTAATACAGAAAGCCCTAAATTTAACAGACTTTGGAAATAGAGTAAAACTCACTGGGTCAACTGATCTTGACACAACGGATGAAGTTTGTTGGTTACAGATTTGCCCGTTATTGATACAGTCCGAATAACATAACCACCCCTCTCTCCACTACAATTGCCACTTACTCTTCCCTGCTAGTCTGTTAAACTGAGAATTCACAGGAGAGCAGATCTCACTCTAGTGCAGAAATCACACGGACAGAGAATAGGGATACTATTCACCTAATAAGAAAAATAGGAAATAAACCAAAAGACAAAAAATAAGACTTATATTAAAAGCATTCCTGTATTGTAAAACTTGAATAACTTGCAAAATTAAAACAATATTAATGTAGTTGGCCGAGTAATATACTTTTTAATTAAGGAGACATAAGGTTAGTCAGCTGCAACATCACATTAATGGTATGCAAGGCATAATATGTTAAAAAGTCATAAAATTAGTCAAAATTAGTCCTTTACATGTGTAGATCTAATGAGTTTTCCCAGATGATGCCTAAATCATTTACACCCCATGTATCAAAATAGAAGAGCAAATACAGAATTTTCAGCCTAATGTTATAATTGACAGCAAAACATGCTATTTCTGCAACTTGAATATTCTGATCAGCATCAACTCCAGCATATAACACACAGGTCCACACTTAGCCAACCCCAGTGTGTTTAGTGTATTGCATGCATACATGTTATGAGGAGAACAAACTATTACAGGCACTGGTGAGTTTTTTTTTTCTTAATGCATACTGTAAACATTTTGGTGCAAGCACTGAAAGTTCTGAAAAGCTTCTAGCTATGAAATGTCTGTTTTAAGTGTGCTCAATTGGACTATACAAATCAGAACACACAAGACTGCACATACACATACATACACACACACACACACACACACACACACACACACACACACAGCCATATACAAACACACACATTTTCCATACATGTACTGTATATACAGCAAACTCTTCATATAACAGACCTCCATACAAGAGACTGGAAATATGGAACAATATCCACTAGGTCAGTTGATCTGAAAACAATGGATGAAGTCTGTTGGTTATAAAACTGTCCATTATTTTTAAAATCATGACCTGGCAATTTTTTCTCTCTCCACTACAGCTGCCATTACCAGCTGCCTGCTCCTCCAATGTGTCTGTTATATAGAGGTTTTATTGTATACAACAGTTAATATACGTCAGAGATTGCTAATGTTCTGGTGACCATTACATATCCATATTTTTAATCCTGTCAGTTTAATATAGTCTGTTACAAAAATATTAAAATAAATTAATAGGACATTTATTACCCTTCCTCATAAAAGTAACTTAAAACAGTTCACCCACTAAAATGTTTCAATGTGTATTTGTACACTTGACTAAATGTGTGCACTCTTGTAAACATATTCAGAGATAAATCCAGAAATTAGAGGAACAAACAGAGTTAAAAGGCAGAGCTCAAGAGGGTCAGGGATTACCAGAAGGCAGAGATTAACTGTGAGATATATCTGTATGAGAGAGTAATGAGTGGGGGTGCCACAGAGATCATGTCAGAAACCACTTAAAAATAAGAAAAATGCTAGAGGAAGGGGAGTATTATAAAAAAAATACCACAAAAGTTATACAAATTTCAACTTATTCATTACTAGATATTTTTTACAATTTGTGATAAAAATGAACAAGTTGTTTATAGGTAATTCAACTCAAAAAGATTTTGAGAAGTGTAATGAAATTTCAAGGGGATGTGGATAATGAAAGACTGACAAGTTATGCTGAAGAAGAGTTTACTTGGGAGATCACAAATGTGTGCAAATAAACACTGCAACCATTTGGACATAAAATACCACCAGAAGCACTAGCAATGCTCTATCTCATTTCTTCTTGAGGCCACCAGTATTGAATTTGAAGAATATAATGTCGCCATCTTCTACTATATAGTTGCGGCCTCGTTGGTGGTATTTTCCAGCAGCCTGAAAAAAAAAAATGGGTTGTTACTTTCAATTTTGATATAAGAGTATTTCTCATTATCTATTGTTATTTAAATGAGCTGTTGGAGTGTGAGCAGAGTAATATTTTGTGAAGGGATTTGTGGGAAACCAGTTTGCTGGACTCAAGTCCTGGAGCGTGTTAAAAAACTAAAATAAAAAATAAATATGTAACGAGAAACCCATCTCGACAGTAATTACAGTGCAATACCTAAGAATATTCTTTGATCCGTGTATGTGTTAGGTGAAATGATAGTGAAAAATGTACAAGCAAATGTCAGGTATAAATTGTAGACAGGTGTGGTGCCTACCTGTTCAGGCATTCAAGCACTTGCATCTATTATAAAATACCATGTAGACTATTTTTGTTCTTCTTGGTAATCTGACTTAACACAAACTAAAAAAAACTACAAATGCAAAATTAGACAGGACAAAAACTAGAAATGCTGAAAGTGGCTGAGTAAAGCAGGTCAAACCAAACTAGGTGCACAAAACTGCTAGCAACCAGTGTGATAAATATCTTGCTGCAAATTTTGTAGAGGTTAGAAATCAAAGCCAGTATGGTACTAGGGCAAGTGAACACAATTTTGTAGCACCCACAGAAAGTGGCCAGACCTCAAACAACTATTACACAACAATAAAGGAATGAAGTAGATTACCTGATCATGTCAAGGTCAGTCTTAGCATAAAAAAAACACTTAGGAATAGAGCCAAGGAATACCCAATGAATGAAACTGTAAAAAGGAAGGATGGTGATTTTTTTTTTTAATTAAAATACTGTATTCATACCATTTTTTTTATACGATATGTTAATTTTTGTGTTGACTGATTTTTATTAATATCACTGGCATTATAAGTAAGTTTATTTAGGCATACACAGTTACAATGATTATCATACATAGCAGCATGTGTGTAAAGAACCAAGGATAACCCAAGAAAGTCAGATAAAGTGATTTATTTCCATTATGGTGTTAAATAAAGGTTGAATTTTTTATAATTTATAAAGCAAATAAGACACTTTGACTTTTTTTGGGGTTACCGTAAGTAATTTATACACATGTTACTATATATGATAACTGTATTTATGAGGACCTGTACCTAAATAAACTTACTAAAATCAGTGGAAGTTGCAAATTATGAGGGCTAAATAAAGTTACAAATGTTTACCCTAACATGCCAGCCTGAGTGAAGAAAACGTACAAGAGAGAACACGGTTTCATACGGCACAACTGTCATGGGTGACTCAACGAGACTTGCCTTGCAGGCTGCTTCAGAACCTTCCTCTTTGAAGTCGTCGAATTTCATAACTTCTGCCATAACAAAACCTTTCTCAAAATCGGTGTGGATCTTACCGGCTGCCTGGGGCGCTTTGGTACCTTTCTGTAGGATGTGAGATATAAATTTACAAGCAAGTACTGCTTGTAATATATATATATATATATATATATATATATATATATATATATATATATATATATATATATATATATATATATATATATATATATATATATATATATATATGCAAAACAACCACTCTGAAAGAATAGAGAAATTCAAAGTGCTTTCGTGACTACTCACATTATCAAGGAACTATGAAAGTAAAGCATCCAAGGAAGCTATATAAGGGGTCTGGCCAGTACCTCACTATCAGATCCCACAACGGTTAAACACCTGATCTGATAGTGAGGTACTGGCAAGACCCCTTATATAGCTTCCTTGGATGCTTTACTTTCATAATTCCTTGATAATGAGAGAGCTGGACAGATACCTAAAGTCAGTGCCGGATCAGCCGGGCTGTGGCTCGTACGTCGGACTGCGTGCGGCCAGCAGTAACAGCCTAGTTGATCAGGCCCTGATCCATCGGGAGGCCTGGTCATGGACCGGGCCGCGGGGGCGTTGATCCCCGGAATAACCTCCAGGTATCCAGGTAATGTGAGTAGTCACGAAAGCGCTTGGAATTTCTCTATTCTTTCAGAGTGGTTGTTTTACATATTCTGAAATCACCTGTTTACTGTGATCTTATTGCATATATATATATATATATATATATATATATATATATATATATATATATATATATATATATATATATATATATATATATATATATATATATATATATATATATATATATATACATGCATATATATACATGCATATATATATATATATATATATATATATATATATATATATATATATATATATATATATATATATATATATATATATATATTTTATTACCACACTGGCCGATTCCCACCAAGGCAGGGTGGCCCGAAGAAGAAAAACTTTCACCATCATTCACTCCATCACTGTCTTGCCAGAAGGGTGCTTTACACTACAGTTTTTAAACTGCAACATTAACACCCCTCCTTCAGAGTGCAGGCACTGTACTTCCCATCTCCAGGACTCAAGTCCGACCTGCCGGTTTCCCTGAACCCCTTCGTAAATGTTACTTTGCTCACACTCCAACAGCACGTCAAGTATTACAAACCATTTGTCTCCACTCCTATCAAACACGCTCACGCATGCCTGCTGGAAGTCCAAGCCCCTCGCACACAAAACCTCCTTTACCCCCTCCCTCCAACCTTTCCTAGGCCGACCCCTACCCCACCTTCCTTCCACTACAGACTGATACACTCTTGAAGTCACTCTGTTTCGCTCCATTCTCTCTACATGTTTGAACCACCTCAACAACCCTTCTTCAGCCCTCTGGACAACAGTTTTGGGAATCCCGCACCTCCTCCTAACTTCCATACTACGAATTCTCTGCATTATATTCACACCACACATTGCCCTCAGACATGACATCTCCACTGCCTCCAGCCTTCTCCTCACTGCAACATTCATCACCCATGCTTCACACCCATATAAGAGCGTTGGTAAAACTATACTCTCATACATTCCCCTCTTTGCCTCCAAGGACAAAGTTCTTTGTCTCCAAAGACTCCTCAGTGCACCGCTCACCCTTTTCCCCTCATCAATTCTACGATTCACCTCATCTTTCATAGACCCATCCGCTGACACGTCCACTCCCAAATATCTGAATACATTCACCTCCCCCACACTCTCTCCCTCCAATCTGATATCCAATCTTTCATCACCTAATCTTTTTGTTATCCTCATAACCTTACTCTTTCCTGTATTCACTTTTAATTTTCTTCTTTTGCACACCCTACCAAATTCATCCACCAATCTCTGCAACTTCTCTTCAGAATCTCCCACGAGCACAGTGTCATCAGCAAAGAGCAACTGTGACAACTCCCACTTTATGTGTGATTCTTTATCTTTTAACTCCACGCCGCTTGCCAAGACCCTCGCATTTACTTCTCTTACAACCCCATCTATAAATATATTAAACAACCACGGTGACTTCACACATCCTTGTCTAAGGCCTACTTTTACTGGGAAATAATTTCCCTCTTTCCTACATACTCTAACTTGAGCCTCATTATCCTCGTAAAAACTCTTCACTGCTTTCAGTAACCTACCTCCTACACCATACACCTGCAACATCTGCCACATTGCCCCCCTATCCACCCTGTCATACGCCTTTTCCAAATCCATAAATGCCACAAAGACCTCTTTGCCTTATCTAAATACTGTTCACTTATATGTTTCACTGTAAACACCTGGTCCACACACCCCCTACCTTTCCTAAAGCCTCCTTGTTCATCTGCTATCCTATTCTCCGTCTTACTCTTAATTCTTTCAATAATAATTCTACCATACACTTGACCAGGTATACTCAACAGATTTACCCCCCTATAATTTTTGCACTCTCTTTTGTTCCCTTTGCCTTTATACAAAGGAACTATGTATGCTCTCTGCCAATCCCTAGGTACCTTACCCTCTTCCATGCATTTATTAAATAATTGCACCAACCACTCCAAAACTATATCCCCACCTGCTTTTAACATTTCTATCTTTATCCCATCAATCCCGGCTGCCTTACCCCCTTTCATTTTACCTACTGCCTCACGAACTTCCCCCACACTCACAACTGGCTCTTCCTCACTCCTACAAGATGTTATTCCTCCTTGCCTTATACACGAAATCACAGCTTCCCTATCTTCATCAACATTTAACAATTCCTCAAAATATTCCCTCCATCTTCCCAATACCTCTAACTCTCCATTTAATAACTCTCCTCTCCTATTTTTAACTGACAAATCCATTTCTCTAGGCTTCCTTAACTTGTTAATCTCACTCCAAAACTTTCTTATTTTCAACAAAATTTGTTGATAACATTTCACCCACTCGCTCATATATATATCTATATCTATATATATATATATATATATATATATATATATATATATATATATATATATATACACACACACACAGGTGAGTACTAACTAGGTGAGTACACACACACACACACACACACAGCAGTATCTTGAACTCTGGTCCACATGTGTTGCCTGACAGATTACAATAGGATAATATTACTGTGTAGCCATTACTTCTGTGATATGGTTGCACCAGCCACCACCACCTGTAAATGCTGTTATACCACACCTTTCATTGTACGTCTATTTTCACACCACTTAAAAAGCGAAATAGTCTATAAACTATAGTGGTAATGAATGACTCTTCACTAACAGAGAAATGAAAGGGGATCTGAACCAAGGTCTTGCATTCAAGCTCTGCATAAATTCATTTGTTTATTCATCGGCAGTTGCTCATTATGATTTTTCGCATTTGGCTCTGGTTTTGAGGGGACAAGAGGTAAATCTGTCACTAGGACTGCTGATGGTTGGGTTAAAAAAAAAAAAAAAAAACTTTCGTTGGTCACCGGAACTGCTGATGCTTTTTATAGACTGTTATAAAAAAATTGTGGTTAACTTCGCAGACCTTGGCACCTGCCAACATGAGGGGTCGCTCTCTTCTACTGCACCACTAAAAAAAAAAAGAGGAAATGCATACACACACACTACATATATGAATTAACCATACAATGACTATATGGTTAATACTTTATATGTGAATAATACATATTCAACAGTACAGAAGATAAAGAATATTTTTGGCGAGATAGAGAAAACTGGTAGGTCACCTGTATGGTCCATGCTTTACATTCGTCGGGTCCGGCTGTAAAGAAGTACATGAGCTGGAGGGCCTTGTATCCCTGCACGATGATCTTGTCCAAGGCGCTGCAAAACACAAACACAAACATATTACCAAGTATTAACAGAATCAAAATAAAACAATCCCCACAAAGTCAAAGCCAAAACACAAACTTTAGCAACACACAATAAACATCAAAGTTAACATTAGGATATGTCAACATTTGCATAAGCACCAGCACACACGCGCAGTACACGTGTACCCACGTGTACACCCACCCCCACACACCCACACACACACCCACACACACACACACACACACACACACACACACACACACACACACACACACACACACACACACACACATCCATCCATCTATCCATTACCTAACTCCTCCCCCTTCCCCACTACTTACCCATGAACAATGGCAAGGAAAACCAGGACACCAAGAATCGGAACCAAACTCAAGAAATCGTAATGACACGATTGCAAACAAACCATACCCCCGGCCGGGATTGAACCCGCGGTCATAGAGTCTCAAAACTCCAGCCCGTCGCGTTAGCCACTAGACCAGCTAGCCACAATAAGATTCATCCAACTATGACCGCGGGTTCAATCCCGGCCGGGGGTATGGTTTTAATCGGAACCAAGTAAGAGAAAGGAAATAAAGTGTGGTATACAAATGCAAACAGTATAAACAGGTTAGGAATGGAATTATTTAATAGCAGGGGCGTCCCCAGATATCACTGCTAATCAGGATCCAATGGAGTTTTGAGGAGGCGAGAGGAATACACAGAAGTCAATGACTACTTAGGCACATTCAAAACTGGGAGACTATAGGTAGTGACAGCAGTAATGCACAACTCACCATTAAACAGCAAGAGACCAAGACAAAAATATAACAACAAAATAATGGTGCACATCATAGGGGGCGATAATAGCCCCCATGACCTATGAAAAGCAAGCAATCATGGCAGATTTAAATCACAAGGAACAGATTAGGAGAACTTGAATTCTCATGGGTATTGAAAATATTGGGGGTAATAAGATGACGGAGGTGTTGATGGGAAATTTTATGTACCAGTATGTCAGGGACACACCAAGAGAGAAGGGGGATGAACCAACAAGACTGGATCTAGTATTCACTCTAAGCAAATCTGATATGTTTAAAATAGATTATGAGTGGTCCCTGTGTGCTAGCAATCACACAGTATAGTTCTGAATATCATATGGCAACAAACATGGAGAGAAACTTAGCATGGGAAAGAAGGGAAAAACCGTATGTCAAAACAAAAGACTACACAGGAATGAGAGAATGTTTGAACTCAGTGCAGTGGGGAAAGGGAATTGGAAGGAAAGACAAGTGAAATGGAGTTTGTAGCTGGAAAGTGCCGGAAGGCAGAGGAGATATTCACATCCAGTAGCGGAAGAAGCAACAGTATGAAGAGTGAGCATATAGTTCATCCAGGATAAAGCCAAAGCTAAACTGCAAGAGCATGGAAAAAATGCAGGAAAGAATGAACAGCAGAAAATAGCGAAACAAGCATGCCCTGGTACTATCTCTATCACTTATAACCTCCCTTTCACCAATATATTCTTCCCCTATCCCCGCTTCTCCGCTCACCTCACAAGGGTCTTACCTAAACTCTCTTGTCTTGAAACAAGTAGAAAAGTCAGTAATGAACATGCACAGGTAAGAAGAGAGGCAACATCTCAAATGTCAATGCAGTCACATCAGACGACAACAGAAGAGAACTAGGTAAATAAGACTGAAGGAAAGAGAGCTCAAGAGAAATGATCAGGAACTCTTCGAGGAGGTTTTCTCGGAGGAAACAGGGACATTACCAAAGAGTAAAAAACGATAGGGTATTTATAGTACAGGACACAATACACACAGCAGAAGAGGTGAAGAAACTACTGACTTAGATAACTCGAATGCAATGGGGAAATCTCTCTTCATGGGTCCTGCAAAGGGGGGGGGGGGAGGAGGAGCAGTGTGTACCTCTAACTAAAATCTTCATACAGGAGTTCCAATATTAAAAAAAAAGAGACAAAGGAGTAGACTTAAACTTCAAGTCAATGTCACTGACATGCATAGTATGTAAGGTTACGGAGAGGATAATCAGGAAGAGTGGCGGAGTACCTACAAAGAGTGTTCATAAATAACAACCAGCCCAGTTTAGAGATGGTATATCCTGTCATAAATCTGCTTGAGTTCTACGAAAAAGTAACAGAAATAAAGCAAGGAAGAGAAATGGGTGGACTGCATATTTTTGGACAATAAGAAGGCTTTTGATACAGTACTTCGTAAGAAACGGGAACACAAGCTAGATGAGCAGGCAGGAATAACAGGCACTGCAATGGACCAAGGCATGCCTAAAAGGAATGCAACAGTGTGATTGTAGATGAAGAGGTGTTAGAATGGGCAAGTGAAAACCTGGATCAGTACTAAGATCTTCAATGTTTCTGGTATAAGAGGAGTAAGCCTAACGTATACATATACACAAAAGTAGAGGAGTTACAAAAGGACCTAGAGAAGCTGCGGATTTGTTTAAAACTGGTTATAGAAATTAAACCCCAGCAAATGCGAAATTATGGAGGACCTTGGGGTGAGCTTAGAATCAGAATAACCTCCGTAGCAAATGTGCGACAAGCAAATCCCAGAGTCTTTCAACACAACACACTATTTGGAACCCCCACCTGATCCTGTCAAGAAACTGGAAAAAGTGCAACGAGAATAGTCTCAGAGCTAAGGTTCCTTGTACCGCTTTAAATTTAATTCAAATTTGCAAAGTGTTCGTCCAAGATTATCTTAAAGTGCTATGCTTTAAGCATCGAAATAGTCTGTTTCACTATTTTATGAGTGTGCCATCTATTTTGACTTCACACTTTAACACAAGACTTCATGTGTGTCATTTGTTACAGTTCTAGTGCCAAGACAACCTTAATACACGAAACTTGACATAATATCACGACAGTCCTAACCTACGAAAATCACCCACAGAACATCTAGTATAACTTGCGTGACTCACTCATGTATCGAAATTTGAAAATTCCACTATTATTTTTTTATTGTAAGTCGCTATATTCTACGGACACATATAGCGCCTGAGGAATAGCAGGAAGCGGCGAGTAGTTTCAAGTCCTTGAATCAAGAGTCCTTCACCGGCACAACTCTGAAAGAGACCCACAGCAACAGTCGCTGGATATAGATCCCTCTCACCGACAACTAAGAGACAACCATTCTCTTCCCCCGACAAACTCCATCGTAGCTTGCACTCCATATATAGGAGGCTACAATCTTCCTCGTGATACAATACCCTCCACCAAAGAAACAATGTCCGGTAATAATGAGCGGCCCGCCAGTGTAGGCAATTAGCCGTGCCTTGCAGTGATTAGAGTGGGTTTGGTAATTGGCAGGTGGGTGTCAATTTACTCCATCGATCCCCGGGACACAATGTGTGTCTCCCAGAGGTAATTTGTAGCGTACCACTACCACCCTCGTGCACTCGAGCTCCCTGGGGGTAACTGCTGCTCCTGCCGCCACACTACTGCTATGTGACTTGCTAGAGGCACACCACAAAAAGGTAAGTTAGGCAGGCAGACCACGTAAACAGGCAAGATCGTACAGATTTTTTCGCATATAGAAAAAGATGCTTTTGTATATACGAACCACTTTCCTCTTGGAAGCCTTTACACTTGTTCCAGGGATGTTTTTCATATCTGATAGGTTAAACAGTTTGGGCCCACGGATGTTGATATAGGGTTCTTTTATTGTGCACCCCCTACTTTTCACTAGGTCTGTTATACACTCCCTTATCTCTATTTAGGACTCAGCTCTCTAATACCTTCCATTATCAGGCATCTCTCGTCTTAACTCCAGAGAGTGCATTTCCAGTACTTCGAGGTGTTCCCAGTAACGTAAATGCCTCATTGGCTCTACGCGGGCAGTGAAGGATCACTACCATTTCTCTCCTGCATTGAAAGAAACTGTCAACACAAACAATATTCTAAACGAAGAGTGGGCAAGTGATTTCAATAATGTCACCGTTGGCATTAGTTCTAGTTTTAAAATATCTCATTATCCACCCTGTCATTTTTCTTGCCTTCTTGGTAATTGCCTTATTGTGTTATCTAAATAACAGGTCATTTAGCATTATACCCAAATCTTGTACAAGTTTCTTTCGTTCTCAGATGGTCCCTCTGTGTTTTGCCTCTAATGCTCCTTTACTTTCTTCATTTTTTCCATATCTGAGCAGTTGAAATTTGACCCCAATGAATATCATTTTCCACTGCCCACTGGTAGACTTTTGTTGACATTTTTTTCGTGTTGTCTACTCAGGTACTTCCATATTAATTTTAGTATGGTCTACAAAGGACGACAGGAAGCTGTAGCAAGTGTTTTTGTCTATACATTTTCCGAGGAAGTGAAACTACATTCACCAGACCGTGCAATGGTGTGCTGAACGTTTTAGTTCGCTAAGGCTAGTTTATGCTTCGTTTACTACCACTATTTGTGTTCTATTAGTCAAAAAAATCAATGTTTATTTTTCTAATCTTTCGGTTACACCTGGCGCTCCATGATCGCATTTGTCAATACCTTAGCGAACCTCGTGTAGGCCACATCTGCGTTTTGAGTTTCAAAGCTCCCTAACTCGGTCGTAATGATCTAGCACAGTGGCCCCCAACCTTCCTACACAAGTGGGCCACATCTGATGATCAAATGTGTGATGAGGGCCGCACGATTTTGTTGACACTGCAGTGTGGAACCTACATAAAAGTGAGTTCAAAATTTCATGTGAGGGATACAGCTTTTGGGGACCCCTGATCTAGTAGTATCTGTGACAAGCATGATCTTCCTGCTCTAACCTCATGCTGACTTGGGTTGTGGCAAGCATGATCTTCCTGCTCTAACCTCATGCTGACTTGAGTTGTCACAAGCATGATCTTCCTGCTCTAACCTCATGCTGACTTGGGTTGTGGCAAGCATGATCTTCCTGCTCTAACCTCATGCTGACTTGGGTTGTCACAAGCATGATCTTCCTGCTCTAACCTCATGCTGACTTGGGTTTTCACAAGCATGATCTTCCTGCTCTAACCTCATGCTGACTTGGGTTGTGGCAAGCATGATCTTCCTGCTCTAACCTCATGCTGACTTGGGTTGTGGCAAGCATGATCTTCCTGCTCTAACCTCATGCTGACTTGGGTTGTGGCAAGCATGATCTTCCTGCTCTAACCTCATGCTGACTTGGGTTGTGGCAAGCATGATCTTCCTGCTCTAACCTCATGCTGACTTGGGTTGTGGCAAGCATGATCTTCCTGCTCTAACCTCATGCTGACTTGGGTTGTAGCAAGCATGATCTTCCTGCTCTAACCTCATGCTGACTTGGGTTGAGGCAAGCATGATCTTCCTGCTCTAACCTCATGCTGACTTGGGTTGTGGCAAGCATGATCTTCCTGCTCTAACCTCATGCTGACTTGGGTTGTAGCAAGCATGATCTTCCTGCTCTAACCTCATGCTGACTTGGGTTGAGGCAAGCATGATCTTCCTGCTCTAACCTCATGCTGACTTGGGTTGTGGCAAGCATGATCTTCCTGCTCTAACCTCATGCTGACTTGGGTTGTAGCAAGCATGATCTTCCTGCTCTAACCTCATGCTGACTTGGGTTGAGGCAAGCATGATCTTCCTGCTCTAACCTCATGCTGACTTGGGTTGTGGCAAGCATGATCTTCCTGCTTTAGCCCCATGCTGACATGGGTTGTATCTATCATTCCCTTTCTATAAAATCTGCAATTTGGAGTCTCGCCAGCCTTTCCAAGATTTTTTTTATGATGTTTGATGTTAGTGTTTTGCCAGAGCTCTGCTGCTTCCCCAGTAGACTTTTTAAAACCTCGAATTTCACCTAGAATCAAGCCCTTTCTTTAAATTATTCTGAGTGGGTGTGGGTGGGTGTGAGTTGGACCTGACTAGCTTGTGCTACTAGGTCGGATGCAGTGCTCCTCCCTTAAGTGACGCGTCTGACCTCACTAGGTCAAGGTATTGGCTTAAGCCGTTGGGAGAATTGAACCTGCCTAGCATAGGCCAGTAGGCCTGTTACAGTGTTCCTTCTTTCTTATGTTTATGAATACAGTTACATGACCAGGAATGTGTGAGCATATTCACTAAGAAGGAACAGCTGTCAAGACTGAGGGACTGATCTCCTCAAACTACTACATCACGTTTTCCACCGTCCAAAGTAATTATTCTCTGTATTGATACCAAGTGTTGCACTTGTGTCTCATTCATCTGTGTGGGGGTATGTTTTCAGGTGATGGTGGTGGTCAGTCCCACAACACAGGTGGTGGTGGTCAGTCCCACAACACAGGTGGTGGTGGTCAGTCCCACAACACAGGTGGTGGTGGTGGTCAGTCCCACAACACAGGTGGTGGTGGTGGTCAGTCCCACAACACAGGTGGTGGTGGTGGTCAGTCCCACAACACAGGTGGTGGTGGTGGTCAGTCCCACAACACAGGTGGTGGTGGTGGTCAGTCCCACAACACAGGTGGTGGTGGTGGTCAGTCCCACAACACAGGTGGTGGTGGTGGTCAGTCCCACAACACAGGTGGTGGTGGTGGTCAGTCCCACAACACAGGTGGTGGTGGTGGTCAGTCCCACAACACAGGTGGTGGTGGTGGTCAGTCCCACAACACAGGTGGTGGTGGTGGTCAGTCCCACAACACAGGTGGTGGTGGTGGTCAGTCCCACAACACAGGTGGTGGTGGTGGTCAGTCCCACAACACAGGTGGTGGTGGTGGTCAGTCCCACAACACAGGTGGTGGTGGTGGTCAGTCCCACAACACAGGTGGTGGTGGTGGTCAGTCCCACAACACAGGTGGTGGTGGTGGTCAGTCCCACAACACACGTGGTGGTGGTGGTCAGTCCCACAACACAGGTGGTGGTGGTCAGTCCCACAACACAGGTGGTGGTGGTCAGTCCCACAACACAGGTGGTGGTGGTCAGTCCCACAACACAGGTGGTGGTGGTCAGTCCCACAACACAGGTGGTGGTGGTCAGTCCCACAACACAGGTGGTGGTGGTCAGTCCCACAACACAGGTGGTGGTGGTCAGTCCCACAACACAGGTGGTGGCGGTGGTCAGTCCCACAACACAGGTGGTGGTGGTGGTCAGTCCCACAACACAGGTGGTGGTGGTGGTCAGTCCCACAACACAGGTGGTGGTGGTGGTCAGTCCCACAACACAGGTGGTGGTGGTGGTCAGTCCTACAACACAGGTGGTGGTGGTGGTCAGTCCCACAACACAGGTGGTGGTGGTGGTCAGTCCCACAACACAGGTAGTGGTGGTCAGTCCCACAACACAGGTGGTGGTGATCAGTCCCACAACACAGGTAGTGGTGATCAGTCCCACAACACAGGTAGTGGTGATCAGTCCCACAACACAGGTAGTGGTGATCAGTCCCACAACACAGGTAGTGGTGATCAGTCCCACAACACAGGTGGTGGTGATCAGTCCCACAACACAGGTAGTGGTGGTCAGTCCCACAACACAGGTGGTGGTGGTGGTCAGTCCCACAACCAGGTAAAAGGGGTTTTTGTTTCTTAATGTTCAAGCCTCCCCCACAAAGGAGTACCTACAGCAATTGTAGATTTTTTCTCCTCCAAGGTTTGTGTTTCATAACTTGACAGGAGAGCGAAATTAACATCTCTGGAAACCAACTTTATTTCCTTACTGTGTCCCACAGCTGGGTTGTCAGCGCATTCAGCTCACACACCGAGGTCCGTGGTTCGATCCCCAGTACTGGTGGAAACATTAGGATGTGTTTCCTTAATACACCTGCTGTCCTTGTTCACTTAGTAAAATAGGTACCTGGGTGTTAGTCACCTTACACCTGCTATCCCTGTTCATCTAGCAGCAAGTAGGTACGTGGGTATTAGCCTACTTTTGGGGTCGCATCCTGGGGACAAAACCTAAGTTGCGGGAAATGCTCTGCATCACAAAAGGTTTTCTATGTAGTATATCAGTGATGTCAGCTATGGTCTGTATATGCTCTATCATGTACCGGTAGGAATAAAGATAATTATTATTTTACCATTTATGTATGTAGTGAGAAACTCTAGGGATATTGCCAATCTGGTTTCCTTTGATTGGTACCATATGTACAGTATTTGACTGTGTTAAGATCGAGTTCCTGAAGTGTTTAGTATGGTGATCCCCAGCTCTTTTGCCTCTTGAGGGGTGTTGATCTTTAGTTCCTCGGCCTTTTGAGGGGGTTGAGTTACAGGGAGAGTCTTCATGAGTGTGTTCAGCTAAAGCTCGTGGGTCTCTTGAAGGTGTTGATCACCAGCTCCTGGATTTCTTTAGAGGGTCGTTAGATAGGTCTCTTGAGGAAGCTTCAGATCATCTGCTTCTAGAGGGTTTTAAGATACATCTACCAGGGCTCATGCGTGCACTGACGTACAAGGGACAGGGGTTAAATTATTAAATTATACCAGGGACACCCCTATCAGATCGTACTGTGACCGAAAGACAATAAAGAAAATTTTAACAATAGGTGTAAGTGGAGTAGATGGCCCAACAGGACCAAGGATAGTAAGGATACAGTGTTACTACCCACTATCTGTACTTAATACTACGATCATTGTCATATTTAAAGGGGTCATACAGCACCTGGGAAATGACAGCCAATTAAGCTTGATCCAAGGAAATCAGCTAATTCCCTGGATCAAAAGCCCTTCAATGGCACCAAGACACTTTCCCCTTGAAGGCCTCCCTCTACCCATTACTAGGTCTGCAGATGACAAGCCTCTCCCTGATCGCCAACTACATTACGGTTGAGTGATGTGGGTCGCAGATAAATAAGTGAGGCACGCGTGTTGCATATATAATTGTTATCCCCCCCCCCCACCTACCCCAATCAAAACACAATAGGGGCCGGCAGACGCTCTCGTTATCTACATCTGCAATTTATTTTGTGGACGCTACAATGACACAGCGGCGGCAGAGTCGTGCGCTGCACGTCCTCCACGATGGCAGTGAAGGGGGGGGGGGGAACTGTGTAGAGAAGTGTGGGCGGGGCCACGTCACGCACTGCACACTGATTGGCTGTGCCATACACGCCAGCACTCGCATCTGGCTTCCCATTGGTGGAGGTATGTTGAAGCTACGCCCTCCCATAACTTTTATTAGCGGCTACAGATAAGGCACAAACTTACGATATGTACCAGGGACTCGTAGTGCCTTCATGGTTTATTACAATAAGCACATGTAAATGTTACTAGGGCCGCCGTTTGGCTAAGATGTCGACCACATCTGTATGATGGATGTGGCGCTGGAGGCGAGCCGATGCTCTCACCTCCGAAACGTTTCAGGTTTTGTTGCTAACACGACACAGAAACACTCACCACAGTATGGCCGCCGCTCCCATATACAAAACATTTGTCCAATAAATACCCCCATCGATGCTTCTTGCTTTAAAGACCCCTCGCCAGTGGGTTACAAGCTCCAGCCACTGCTTAGTGGAAAAAGTCTGTCACTGCTCTCAAGGAAGATATTCTGGCTACATTGTAACCATCATCGCGTGAACTATTTCTTATACCACAATGTATATGAACTCATTACTCTACCCTCTCTACCTCCATCCCTGCATACACATACGAACACACGAGTCCAGGACAGAATAAACCTAGTAATGGCCAGATAAGAGGCAGGAGATGGCTGAAACCATTCCTGTAACCCAAACAGGTGGACGGACGGACACACACACAGGGGAAAGACCAGTGTCGCATCGAAATCAGTACCAAAACTAAGGAGAATAAATTATTAGAAGAGACCGAATAAATAAACGTGATGACACTAGACGGTTGAAAGAACAAGGGAGACACAATAGCGATGAACAAAATATCTCGAGGAGTTAATAAGGCGGACAGAAATACACTGTTTAAGAGAGGCGTTATGCGGAATCACCGTTGGTAGTTCGACACACGAACCTGCCATCTCAACATCATCTCAACCACGTTTGGTCTCCATCCATCCATTTGTCCTTGAGAAAAAAATGTGTGACAGTGGCTAAGACGGACGACTCAGTCGGATGGCTGCAGAACGCCATTTAACTCATGAGGGTGAGATGGATGATTACCTCTGGACACGCGTAAATCTATGGCGATCGCTAGTGAATTAAATGTTAAACAACGTGTTAACATGCGTTCACCATTGTAGCTCTATTCTCGAGGTCACCAACAATTGGCTTCTAAGTATGGTCTGTCCTTGAAAGAGAGTTCACAGTCCAAATTATACATAGTTCGATTGTCCAGGAAACTTATTCTCCTGGGAAAAATAAATATATTTGACAGAACATGAATGTCCACAGACACACACAGCATCGCTGGCACGCTCGTTCAGGGTAAAAGCGGAAAAATAACCACCCAGCGTCGAGTCTGCAGTAAAGATAATTGAAGAATTTTAATTTATACCCAGTGGGAAAGACTTGCTAACTTCTTAGTCCACTTACTGAAGTACAATCAACGTTTCGGCGACAAATTAATCACCATCATCAGGATTCATTTCTGGAAAATGACAAGACTTGTCAATGAACAGCTGATTGCACTTTAATGTCCACAAAAGTCTGCAAGCCTTTTCCTCTCACAAGGAAGTGTGTATTAATACACAGAGGCGCACGAGCCAAATGGGGTGGTTATGGGACCATGTCTCTTGAACGCCTTCCTTTCATGCATAAGGGGGATTACCAACAAACCCCGTAGTTGTCTTCAAGAGGGAACCTGACAGATTCCTCAAAATAGTTCCTAATCAGTGGGTTGAGGTGCATACGTTGGTTTGAGGGCACTAGGCGCTTGATCGATCAGGCCATCAACCAAGAGGCCTGGTCTGGGACCGGGTCGCGGGGGTAATGACCTCAGTAGGTGACACCAGGTAAACTCCAGGATGCCAGGGAAAGCTTCACCAATACAAGAGACAGGAGGTGACGATGCTTTGGTGTCTTGGCCATCACAAGTGCCGCGAAAGGTGCTTCAACAGACTAGAATATCTAAGGCGGAGACGGTGAACTCAAGGAGGATGCACCAGGAAGGGAAGGTGTGACGAATTAGGAATTACAAGTGTCAGTGCTGAGACTAATATTGTGCCTCATATACGTAAATGACATGCCCAGAGTTCTATATGTTGCTATTTACGGACCATGTAAAATAAAACAAAATATAAACTGGGGGTTACATAAACGACTTGGAGAAACTACAGTGATGGTCATACATAAAATCACCAAATTCAACCTTAAAGTACAGTTACAAAAATCTGGGGAAGAAAGAAAAAAAAAAAAAACGAAGTATATACTGAGGACGGGAAGAGGGGGAAGGGAGGAATGGGAGAGGGGAAGGGGACGAGAGGCTGCATGCTTCGAACATGGCAAAGGACCTTGGGATAAGTATAATACTGAGAACATCGCTGGAGGCGCACATTATAAGAATACGTTGACGGTGTATGTGCGCCCAGCAAACCTAATAAGAACTGTATTCAAAAAGCTTAACAAAGGGTGTATTAGGATTCCATACAGGACGTGTGTCAGACTTGTCACAATGTATGTAGCAACATGGTGGAGTCCACACCTTAACAAACATGTACAAAAATAATCCATACGTTTGCTCCTGAAGTTGAGGTGACAATAAAAGAAAAGAACTTCGTGACCTTAGAGAACAGGACTAATTGAAACATGATAATGTACAGGATACCCAAAGGACATGACAGGGTGACAGGAGAAAAAGCATTACAAACGGGACGCGGGAGCAATAGGGCATACATGGTAGTAATGATGCAAAGGATCCACGCTAATATTAAGAGCCAAGATCCAGAGAAGACATAATTCCATCTTACAAGATGATCAAGGCTTCGACAGGGTGGACAGAGACAAGCCATTCAACACTATGGAGGATGACTGGAAGGTAGATTGAAGACAGATATAAGTAATATATAGAAACTTAGTACAGAGCAAGACAACGGTAACAGAACAGTAAAAATGGAGGCAAAATCAAATGCAAACAAAATAACTGCAACGACATTAGAAATTTCAGTACTGTTATGCTAGTTACAGGTAAGAAGCGAGACGAGATGCTAGATGTGGCGGAGACCGACTCCAAACATACTCGGGAAAAGAAAGATACTCAGGGCTAGGAATTTGTTCCAGTAAAGGGGAGAAAAGGGAATCCTGGAAACTGAGCCAAGCCCCTGTAAACACACACACACACACACACACACACACACACACACACACACACACACACACATACACACACATAAAGAAATTGGTTGATCTAGCTATCAAAGGAGAGATCAAAGCTAAATATTATCCCCCTCCCCCGTAAACTAGGATATGAAAATTTCCACTCCATTTTTTTCCCTCATCCACAAACACAACACAGTGAAAATCAACACACAGAGTGCACCTTCCACACCCTCCTCATCCACATCTGTAAAATTTAACTGTGTAAAAAAACACAGTTAAATTTTACATATTAAAATACGTTACCCAACCTCCGTTCATATACCAACCACAACAGTCGAATAACATCCAGGCGCCTGTTTACTGCTAGGTGAACAGGAGTAGCAGTTGTGAAGAGATCTGGTCATAGTTCCCACTTGCCCGAGATTTACCACAGTGGTTACATAAAAAAAAAAAAAACATGAAAGAACTCAAACACTGGTTTAACTTTATTACCGAGGTATAAAATAACCTCTTATTTGTCATCTATTCCGGGGATCATCGCCCCTGCAGACCGGTCTTGCACCGGACCTAAGTAAAATGCAAACATTGTAAGAATAAGATCTATTAAGAAAGTAAATTTAAGAGTATAGTAAATATAAAAAGAGTGAAAGATTTGCCCCGTCATCTTACATGTTCACGAGACAGAAATGTCCAGCAATTCTAGCAAAGTGCAAAACATGTCCGTGTCACACTGACATGACGGGAAGTTAGTACCTCCCTGGAAGGTGGTCTCTGTCTACCAAGACAGACACAGACAGACAGACACACACACCACCTGAGGTAACTACCTGAGGGCAACTACTTGAGGTATGGAAGACGGCAAATGTAGTCTCCATTTTTAAGAAAAAGAGACAGAAACTAGGCACTAAACTACAGACCAGTGTCACTGACGTGAATAGTATGCAAAGTCATGGAGATTATCAGGAGAGTGGTGGAGCACCTAGAACAGAACAAGCTTATTAACGACAACCAGCATGGATTCAGGGAAGGCAAATCCTGTGTCACAAACCTACTGGAGTTTTATGACAAGGTAACGGAAGACACGAGAGGGGTGGGGTAGATTGCATTTTCTTGGACTGTAAGAAGGCTTTCGACACAGTCCCTCACAAGAGATAAGTGCAAAAACTAGAGGATCAGGCATGTATAACAGGAAGGGCACTGCAGTGGACAGGGAGACAACAACGAATCATGGTACGTGACGAGGTATCACAGTGGGTGCCTGTGACAAGCGAGGTTCCACAGGGGTCAGTCCTAGGACCAGTGCTATTTTTGGTATATGTGAGTGACATGATTGAAGGGATTGACTCAGAAGTGTTCCTGTTTGCAGATGATGTGAAGCTAATGAGGAGAATTACATCAGATGAGGATCAGGCAGGATTACAGAGAGACCTGGACAGACTGGACTCGTGGTCCAGCAACTGGCTCCTCGAATTTAACCCCTCCAAATGCAGTCATGAAGATCGGGGAAGGGCAAAGAAGACCGCAGACAGAGTATAGACTAGGTGGCCAAAGACTGTAAATCTCACTCAAGGAAAAGGATCTGGGGGTGAGTATAATAGCAAGCACATTTCCTGAAGCGCACATCAACCAGATAACTGCTGCAGCATATGGGCGCCTGGCAAACCTGAGAATAGCGTTCCGATACCTCAGTAAGGAATCGTTCAAGACTCTGTACATCGTGTACGTCAGGTTCATAGTGGAGAATGCAGCACCAGTTTGGAACCCACGACATACAAAATACTGCGAGAAATTGACAAGGTGGATAGACAGGATGTTCCAGAGATGGGACACAAAAACAAGAGGACACAATTGGAAGATGAAGACTCAGATGAGTCAAAGAGATGTTTGGAGGTATTTCTTTAGTCATAGAGTTGTCAGGAAGTGGAACAGTCTGGCAAGCGATGTAGTGGAGGCAGGAACCATACACAGTTTTAAAACGAGTATGATAAAGCTCATGGAGCAGGGCGAGAGAGGACCTAGTAGCGATCAGTGAAGAGGCGAGGCCAGGAGCTATGTCCGACCTCTGCAACCACAAACAGGTGAGTACACACACACACACACACACACACACACACACACACACACACACACACACACACACACACACACACACACACGAGAGCTGACGCAGCGGTATAGTACCATTTCCCCTGACCTTAAGACGGAAGATCAGGGAGGAATGGAAGGAGCAGAGGCCAGGTAGTGGAGATGGTGGAATGAGGAGAGAATGAGGGAGGGATGTAGCAGAGAGCAGGTAGTGGTGGAGGAGACACTGGCTACTCTCACACACTAACGTCTCGCCACAATGACAAATGTGTGCAGATTGCTGTCATTACCCGGGTAGCCACATGTAATCTGGCGCCTCCTCACCTTCCATTACCCCTGCCACCCTGGCACCCCTCTTCATCACCCTCACTCTGCCTCACCTCTCTCTCCAGGGTACTGCCCTCGCCCACCTACTACTGTCCAGGGTACTGCCCTCGCCTACCTACTACTGTCCAGGGTACCGCCCTCACCCATCTACTACTGTCCAGGGTACTTCCCTAACCCACCTACTACTGTCCAGGGCACTGCACTCGCCCACTAACTACTGTCCAGGGTACTGCACTCACCCACCTACTACTGTCCAGGGTACTGCCCTCACCCACCTACTACTGTCCTGGGTACTACCCTTACCCACCTACTACTGTCCTGCTTACTACCTTTATCCACCTACTACTATCCAGGGTACTGCACTCACCCACCAACTACTGTCCAGGGTGCTGCACTTACCCGCCTACTACTGTCCAGGGTACCGAACTCACCCACCTACTACTGTCCAGGGTACTGCTCTCACCCACGCACTACTGTCCTGGGTACTACCTTTACCCACTTATTACCATGCCAAGCGTAGTGCCCTAACCCACCTACTACCATGCGTAGGGAACTGCCCTAACCCATCTACCATGCCCAGGGTACTGCCCTCACCCACCTACTACCATGCCCAGGGTACTGCCCTAACCCACGTACTTCCCTGTTCAGGGAACTGCCCTCACCTACCTACTTCTCTGTCCAGGGTACTACCCTCACTCGCTAGCCCGAGGTACTTGCCACCTTGCTACACACACCAGGGTACTGCCCTGCCTTGTCCACTTACCACCAAAATAAGCTACTCACATATTTAGGTACTGGCTTCGCTTGGAGGAAGAGGAGGAAGAGGGAGAGGAGGAAGAGACATAGGAGGAAGAGGAGGAGAAAGAAGAGAAAGAACATAAGAAAGGAGGAACACTGCAGCAGGCCTGTCGGCCCATACTAGGCAAGTCCTTCACAGATCCATCCCACTAATAGAATATTTGCCCTCATAAGAACATAAGAAATAAGGAACACCGCAACAGGCCCACTGGTCCATGCGAGGCAGCTCCAATTCTCCCCACCGGCTTAAGCCAATGCCCTGACCTAGTGAGGTCAGACACGTCACTTAAGGGATTGTCACTGCGTCCGACCTAGAGAAGAAAATGAAAGAAAAAAGGACAAAGCATATATTTGTACAGATCCATCTTTCATTCCCCATCCCTCTTTCCGGCTTGTCTTCCGGCATTCTCCCCATCTTCTCACTTAACTGTGACTTGGTAATAGTTCAGGAAGGACCGAAGCGTCGTCTGAAGTGTCGTCTACTACGTGCAGGGTTATCTGCAAACTCATGGAGCTTTGCCTTGAGCCACGGTCAGGAGGGTAGGGGTGAACACACCGAGTTTCGTGGCTCCTGAACCGGGAGCCCAGCCAAGCCCCGCCAGAAGAGTGTAGCTGGAGTTCCGACACGAACGACAGCATCGTTGTATTGCGGAATGCAGTCAGCCATTCTCCAACGTGATAAATTAGACATGTGTGCAACACTTATTGAGGAAACGTTTCGCCACACAGTGACTTGAGTCGATGTCATCGACTCAAGGGACTGATTACCTCAAACTCCTTCTCTTCTTCACCATTCTCCTCTGTATGGACCGATGAAGCCACTGTGTGGCGAAACGTTTCTTCAAAAAAGATACACAAGTGTTGCACACGTGTCTAATTTATCAACTTGTCGGTTCTCAGAACCATTTATCTACATTCTCCAGCGTGTTTTAGGGCTGACTACAACCAACGCCCCTAGCCAACAACAACGACCTGCCACGCCCAGGCGAATCATGTGTGTACCACGAGTGATTATTGTGTTGGTAATCATCTTTGCGACCAAGCTTAAAATATCTGGCCACTGCAGCACAGCTGACTTGAATGTTTTACAAAACACGAGACCAGTTTGTTTTACAAAGCACAAAACTCAAATTATTCGGCACTTAATGCAAACAAGTGACAATCAATTCACTTCCCTATCTTCAGCTGTTCTAATATGCTGTTATCAATACGAATTTGCTGTTATCCGTGGCTACAGATATGGTAATCACAATTGAAATATATTCAAAATCAATTAGCCCAAGTTCAAACCGTCTCCACCATTCGTTCAGAGTCGTAGGTGATCAGATACAGCAAACTTTGACGAAGAAATATATTGGTGGGCTCTTAGATATAACTGTCAAACATTACCACCACAGTAAGATGACTGGCCAGCAGCATCACCACAGTAAGATGATGACTGTCCAGCAGCATCACCACAGTAAGATGATGACTGTCCAGCAGCATCACCACAGTAAGATGACTGGCCAGCAGCATCACCACAGTAAGATGACTGTCCAGCAGCATCACCACAGTAAGATGACTGGCCAGCAGCATCACCACAGTAAGATGATGACTGTCCATCACCATCACCACAATAAGATGATGACTGTCCATCACCACAGTAAGATGATGACTGTCCATCACCATCACCACAGTAAGATGATGACTGTCCATCACCATCACCACAGTAAGATGATGACTGTCCATCACCATCACCACAGTAAGATAATGACTGTCCATCACCATCACCACAGTAAGATGATGACTGTCCATCACCATCACCACAGTAAGATGATGACTGTCCATCACCATCACCACAGTAAGATAATGACTGTCCATCACCATCACCACAGTAAGATGATGACTGTCCATCACCATCACCACAGTAAGATGATGACTGTCCATCACCATCACCACAGTAAGATAATGACTGTCCATCATCACCACAGTAAGATGATGACTGTCCATCACAGTAAGATGATGACTGTCCATCACCACAGTAAGATGATGACTGTCCATCACCACAGTAAGATGATGACTGTCCATCACCATCACCACAGTAAGATGATGACTGTCCATCACCATCACCACAGTAAGATGATGACTGTCCATCACCACAGTAAGATGATGACTGTCCATCACCATCACCACAGTAAGATGATGACTGTCCATCACCATCACCACAGTAAGATGATGACTGTCCATCACCATCACCACAGTAAGATGATGACTGTCCATCACCACAGTAAGATGATGACTGTCCATCACCACAGTAAGATGATGACTGTCCATCACCATCACCACAGTAAGATGATGACTGTCCATCACCACAGTAAGATGACTGTCCATCACCATCACCACAGTAAGATGATGACTGTCCATCACCATCACCACAGTAAGATGATGACTGTCCATCACCACAGTAAGATGACTGTCCATCACCATCACCACAGTAAGATGATGACTGTCCATCACCACAGTAAGATGATGACTGTCCATCACCATCACCACAGTAAGATGATGACTGTCCATCACCACAGTAAGATGATGACTGTCCATCACCATCACCACAGTAAGATGATGACTGTCCATCACCACAGTAAGATGATGACTGTCCATCACCATCACCACAGTAAGATGATGACTGTCCATCACCATCACCACAGTAAGATGATGACTGTCCATCACCATCACCACAGTAAGATGATGACTGTCCATCACCATCACCACAGTAAGATGATGACTGTCCATCACCACAGTAAGATGATGACTGTCCATCACCACAGTAAGATGATGACTGTCCATCACCATTACCACATTAAGATGATGACTGTCCATCACCATCACCACAGTAAGATGATGACTGTCCATCACCATCACCACAGTAAGATGATGACTGTCCATCACCATCACCACAGTAAGATGATGACTGTCCATCACCATCACCACAGTAAGATGATGACTGTCCATCACCATCACCACAGTAAGATGATGACTGTCCATCACCATCACCACAGTAAGATGATGACTGTCCATCACCATCACCACAGTAAGATGGTGACTGTCCATCACCATCACCACAGTAAGATGATGACTGTCCATCACCACAGTAAGATGACTGTCCATCACCACAGTAAGATGATGACTGCCCATCACCATCACCACAGTAAGATGATGACTGTCCATCACCATCACCACAGTAAGATGGTGACTGTCCATCACCACAGTAAGATGACTGTCCATCACCACAGTAAGATGATGAGTGCCCATCACCATCACCACAGTAAGATGATGACTGTCCATCACCATCACCACAGTAAGATGATGACTGTCCATCACCATCACCACAGTAAGATGATGACTGTCCATCACCACAGTAAGATGATGACTGTCCATCACCACAGTAAGATGATGACTGTCCATCACCACAGTAAGATGATGACTGTCCATCACCACATTAAGATGATGACTGTCCATCACCATCACCACAGTATGATGATGACTGTCCATCACCACATTAAGATGATGACTGTCCATCACCATCACCACAGTAAGATGATGACTGTCCATCACCACATTAAGATGATGACTGTCCATCACCACAGTAAGATGATGACTGTCCATCACCACATTAAGATGACTGTCCATCACCATCACCACAGTAAGATGACTGTCCATCACCACATTAAGATGATGACTGTCCATCACCATCACCACAGTATGATGATGACTGTCCATCACCATCACCACAGTAAGATGATGACTGTCCATCACCACATTAAGATGATGACTGTCCATCACCATCACCACAGTAAGATGATGACTGTCCATCACCATCACCACAGTAAGATGATGACTGTCCATCACCATCACCACAGTAAGATGATGACTGTCCATCACCACATTAAGATGATGACTGTCCATCACCATCACCACAGTAAGATGACTGTCCATCACCATCACCACAGTAAGATGATGACTGTCCATCACCATCATCACAGTAAGATGATGACTGTCCATCACCATCACCACAGTAAGATGATGACTGTCCATCACCATCACCACAGTAAGATGATGACTGTCCATCACCACATTAAGATGATGACTGTCCATCACCATCACCACAGTAAGATGATGACTGTCCATCACCACAGTAAGATGATGACTGTCCATCACCACAGTAAGATGATGACTGTCCATCACCATCACCACAGTATGATGATGACTGTCCATCACCATCACCACAGTAAGATGATGACTGTCCATCACCACAGTAAGATGATGACTGTCCATCACCACAGTAAGATGATGACTGTCCATCACCACAGTAAGATGATGACTGTCCATCACCATCACCACAGTAAGATGATGACTGTCCATCACCACAGTAAGATAATGACTGTCCATCACCATCACCACAGTAAGATGATGACTGTCCATCACCACAGTAAGATAATGACTGTCCATCACCATCACCACAGTAAGATGATGACTGTCCATCACCATCACCACAGTAAGATGATGACTGTCCATCACCACAGTAAGATGATGACAGTCCATCACCATCACCACAGTAAGATGATGACTGTCCATCACCACAGTAAGATGATGACTGTCCATCACCATCACCACAGTATGATGATGACTGTCCATCACCATCACCACAGTATGATGATGACTGTCCATCACCACATTAAGATGATGACTGTCCATCACCATCACCACAGTATGATGATGACTGTCCATCACCACATTAAGATGATGACTGTCCATCACCATCACCACAGTATGATGATGACTGTCCATCACCACATTAAGATGATGACTGTCCATCACCATCACCACAGTAAGATGATGACTGTCCATCACCACATTAAGATGATGACTGTCCATCACCATCACCACAGTAAGATGATGACTGTCCATCACCACAGTAAGATGATGACTGTCCATCACCATCACCACAGTATGATGACTGTCCATCACCATCACCACAGTAAGATGATGACTGTCCATCACCACAGTAAGATGATGACTGTCCATCACCATCACCACAGTAAGATAATGACTGTCCATCACCATCACCACAGTAAGATGATGACTGTCCATCACCATCACCACAGTAAGATGATGACTGTCCATCACCACAGTAAGATGATGACTGTCCATCACCATCACCACAGTAAGATGATGACTGTCCATCACCATCACCACAGTAAGATGATGACTGTCCATCACCATCACCACAGTAAGATAATGACTGTCCATCACCATCACCACAGTAAGATAATGACTGTCCATCACCATCACCACAGTAAGATGATGACTGTCCATCACCATCACCACAGTAAGATGATGACTGTCCATCACCATCACAGTATGATGATGACTGTCCATCACCATCACCACAGTAAGATGATGACTGTCCATCACCATCACATTAAGATGATGACTGTCCATCACCATCACCACAGTATGATGATGACTGTCCATCACCATCACCACAGTAAGATGATGACTGTCCATCACCATCACCACAGTATGATGATGACTGTCCATCACCATCACCACAGTAAGATGATGACTGTCCATCACCATCACCACAGTATGATGATGACTGTCCATCACCACAGTAAGATGATGACTGTCCATCACCATCACCACAGTAAGATGATGACTGTCCATCACCATCACCATAGTAAGATGATGACTGTCCATCACCATCACCACAGTAAGATGATGACAGTCCATCACCATCACCACAGTAAGATGATGACTGTCCATCACCATCACCACAGTAAGATGATGACTGTCCATCACCATCACCACAGTAAGATGATGACTGTCCATCACCATCACCACAGTAAGATGATGACTGTCCATCACCATCACCACAGTAAGATGATGACTGTCCAGCACCATCACCACAGTAAGATGATGACTGTCCATCACCACAGTATGATGATGACTGTCCATCACCACAGTAAGATGATGACTGTCCATCACCACAGTATGATGACTGTCCATCACCACAGTATGATGATGACTGTCCATCACCACAGTAAGATGATGACTGTCCATCACCATCACCACAGTAAGATGATGACTGTCCATCACCATCACCACAGTATGATGATGACTGTCCATCACCATCACCACAGTATGATGATGACTGTCCATCACCATCACCACAGTATGATGATGACTGTCCATCATCACCATAGTAAGATGATGACTGTCCATCACCATCACCACAGTATGATGATGACTGTCCATCACCATCACCACAGTATGATGATGACTGTCCATCACCATCACCACAGTATGATGATGACTGTCCATCACCATCACCACAGTATGATGATGACTGTCCATCACCATCACCACAGTATGATGATGACTGTCCATCACCATCACCATAGTAAGATGATGACTGTCCATCACCATCACCACAGTAAGATGATGACTGTCCATCACCATCACCACAGTATGATGATGACTGTCCATCACCATCACCACAGTAAGATGATGACTGTCCATCACCATCACCACAGTAAGATGATGACTGTCCATCACCATCACCACAGTAAGATGATGACTGTCCATCACCACAGTAAGATGATGACTGTCCATCACCACAGTAAGATGATGACTGTCCATCACCATCACCACAGTAAGATGATGACTGTCCATCACCATCACCACAGTAAGATGATGACTGTCCATCACCATCACCACAGTAAGATGATGACTGTCCATCACAGTAAGATGATGACTGTCCATCACCACAGTAAGATGATGACTGTCCATCACCATCACCACAGTAATATGATGACTGTCCATCACCATCACCACAGTAAGATGATGACTGTCCATCACCATCACCACAGTAAGATGATGACTGTCCATCACCATCACCACAGTAAGATGATGACTGTCCATCACCATCACCACAGTAAGATGATGACTGTCCATCACCAAAGTAAGATGTTGACAGTCCATCACCATCACCACAGTAAGATGATGACTGTCCATCACCATCACCACAGTAAGATGATGACTGTCCATCACCATCACCACAGTAAGATGACTGTCCATCACCATCACCACAGTAAGATGATGACTGTCCATCACCATCACCACAGTAAGATGATGACTGTCCATCACCACAGTAAGATGATGACTGTCCATCACCATAGTAAGATGATGACTGTCCATCACCATCACCACAGTAAGACGATGACTGTCCATCACCATCACCATAGTAAGATGATGACTGTCCATCACCATCACCACAGTAAGATGATGACTGTCCATCACCATAGTAAGATGATGACTGTCCATCACCACAGTAAGATGATGACTGTCCATCACCATCACCACATTAAGATGATGACTGTCCATCACCATCACCACAGTAAGATGATGACTGTCCATCACCATCACCACATTAAGATGATGACTGTCCATCACCATCACCACAGTAAGATGGTGACTGTCCATCACCATCACCATAGTAAGATGATGACTGTCCATCACCATCACCACATTAAGATGATGACTGTCCATCACCATCACCACAGTAAGATGATGACTGTCCATCACCATCACCACATTAAGATGATGACTGTCCATCACCATCACCACAGTAAGATGATGACTGTCCATCACCATCACCACAGTAAGATGATGACTGTCCATCACCATCACCACATTAAGATGATGACTGTCCATCACCATCACCACATTAAGATGATGACTGTCCATCACCATCACCACAGTAAGATGATGACTGTCCATCACCATCACCACAGTAAGATGATGACTGTCCATCACCACAGTAAGATGGTGACTGTCCATCACCATCACCACAGTAAGATGATGACTGTCCATCACCATCACCACAGTAAGATGACTGTCCATCACCATCACCACAGTAAGATGACTGTCCATCACCACAGTAAGATGATGACTGTCCATCACCATCACCACAGTAAGATGATGACTGTCCATCACCATCACCACGGTAAGATGATGACTGTCCATCACCATCACCACAGTAAGATGATGACTGTCCATCACCATCACCACAGTAAGATGATGACTGTCCATCACCATAGTAAGATGATGACTGTCCATCACAATCACCACAGTAAGATGATGACTGTCCATCACCAACACCACAGTAAGATGATGACTGTCCATCACCATCACCATAGTAAGATGATGACTGTCCATCACCATCACCACAGTAAGATGATGACTGTCCATCACCACAGTAAGATGATGACTGTCCATCACCATAGTAAGATGATGACTGTCCATCACCATCACCACAGTAAGATGATGACTGTCCATCACCATCACCACAGTAAGATGATGACTGTCCATCACCACAGTAAGATGATGACTGTCCATCACCATAGTAAGATGATGACTGTCCATCACCATCACCACAGTAAGATGATGACTGTCCATCACCACAGTAAGATGATGACTGTCCATCACCACAGTAAGATGATGACTGTCCATCACCACAGTAAGATGATGACTGTCCATCACCACAGTAAGATGATGACTGTCCATCACCACAGTAAGATGATGACTGTCCATCACCACAGTAAGATGATGACTGTCCATCACCACAGTAAGATGATGACTGTCCATCACCACAGTAAGATAATGACTGTCCATCACCATCACCACAGTAAGATGATGACTGTCCATCACCATCACCACAGTAAGATGATGACTGTCCATCACCATCACCACAGTAAGATGACTGTCCATCACCATCACCACAGTAAGATGATGACTGTCCATCACCACAGTAAGATGATGACTGTCCATCACCATCACCACAGTAAGATGATGACTGTCCATCACCATCACCACAGTAAGATGATGACTGTCCATCACCACAGTAAGATGATGACTGTCCATCACCACAGTAAGATGATGACTGTCCATCACCATCACCACAGTAAGATGATGACTGTCCATCACCATCACCACAGTAAGATGATGACTGTCCATCACCATCACCACAGTAAGATGATGACTGTCCATCACCACAGTAAGATGATGACTGTCCATCACCATCACCACAGTAAGATGATGACTGTCCATCACCACAGTAAGATGATGACTGTCCATCACCATCACCACAGTAAGATGATGACTGTCCATCACCATCACCACAGTAAGATGATGACTGTCCATCACCATCACCACAGTAAGATGATGACTGTCCATCACCATCACCACAGTAAGATGATGACTGTCCACCATCACAGTAAGATGATGACTGTCCATCACCATCACCACAGTAAGATGATGACTGTCCATCACCATCACCACAGTAAGATGATGACTGTCCATCACCATCACCACAGTAAGATGATGACTGTCCATCACCACAGTAAGATGATGACTGTCCATCACCATCACCACAGTAAGATGACTGTCCATCACCACAGTAAGATGATGACTGTCCATCACCATCACCACAGTAAGATGATGACTGTCCATCACCATCACCACAGTAAGATGATGACTGTCCATCACCATCACCACAGTAAGATGATGACTGTCCATCACCACAGTAAGATGATGACTGTCCATCACCACAGTAAGATGAGGACTGTCCATCACCACAGTAAGATGATGACTGTCCATCACCACAGTAAGATAATGACTGTCCATCACCATCACCACAGTAAGATGATGACTGTCCATCACCATCACCACAGTAAGATGATGACTGTCCATCACCATCACCACAGTAAGATGATGACTGTCCATCACCATCACCACAGTAAGATGATGACTGTCCATCACCACAGTAAGATGATGACTGTCCATCACCATCACCACAGTAAGATGATGACTGTCCATCACCACAGTAAGATGATGACTGTCCATCACCATCACCACAGTAAGATGATGACTGTCCATCACCATCACCACAGTAAGATGATGACTGTCCATCACCATCACCACAGTAAGATGATGACTGTCCATCACCATCACCACAGTAAGATGATGACTGTCCATCACCACAGTAAGATGATGACTGTCCATCACCATCACCACAGTAAGATGATGACTGTCCATCACCACAGTAAGATGATGACTGTCCATCATCATCACCACAGTAAGATGATGACTGTCCATCACCATCACCACAGTAAGATGATGACTGTCCATCACCATCACCACAGTAAGATGATGACTGTCCATCACCATCACCACAGTAAGATGACTGTCCATCACCATCACCACAGTAAGATGATGACTGTCCATCACCATCACCACAGTAAGATGATGACTGTCCATCACCACAGTAAGATGATGACTGTCCATCACCATCACCACAGTAAGATGATGACTGTCCATCACCACAGTAAGATGATCACTGTCCATCACCATCACCACAGTAAGATGATTACTGTCCATCACCATCACCACAGTAAGATGATGACTGTCCATCACCATCACCACAGTAAGATGATGACTGTCCATCACCACAGTAAGATGATGACTGTCCATCACCATCACCACAGTAAGATGATGACTGTCCATCACCACAGTAAGATGATGACTGTCCATCACCATCACCACAGTAAGATGATGACTGTCCATCACCATCACCACAGTAAGATGATGACTGTCCATCACCACAGTAAGATGACTGTCCATCACCATCACCACAGTAAGATGACTGTCCATCACCATCACCACAGTAAGATGACTGTCCATCACCATCACCACAGTAAGATGATGACTGTCCATCACCATCACCACAGTAAGATGATGACTGTCCATCACCACAGTAAGATGATGACTGTCCATCACCATCACCACAGTAAGATGATGACTGTCCATCACCACAGTAAGATGATGACTGTCCATCACCATCACCACAGTAAGATGATGACTGTCCATCACCATCACCACAGTAAGATGATGACTGTCCATCACCATCACCACAGTAAGATGATTGTCCATCACCATCACCACAGTAAGATGATGACTGTCCATCACCATCACCACAGTAAGATGATGACTGTCCATCACCATCACCACAGTAAGATGATGACTGTCCATCACCATCACCACAGTAAGATGATGACTGTCCATCACCATCACCACAGTAAGATGATGACTGTCCATCACCACAGTAAGATGATGACTGTCCATCACCACAGTAAGATGATGACTGTCCAGCACCATCACCATAGTAAGATGATGACTGTCCATCACCACAGTAAGATGATGACTGTCCACCACAGTAAGATGACTGTCCATCACCATCACCATAGTAAGATGATGACTGTCCATCACCATCACCACAGTAAGATGATGACTGTCCATCACCATCACCACAGTAAGATGATGACTGTCCATCACCATCACAGTAAGATGATGACTGTCCATCACCATCACCACAGTAAGATGATGACTGTCCATCACCATCACCACAGTAAGATGATGACTGTCCATCACCATCACCACAGTAAGATGATGACTGTCCATCACCATCACCACAGTAAGATGATGACTGTCCATCACCACAGTAAGATGGTGACTGTCCATCACCACAGTAAGATGACTGTCCATCACCACAGTAAGATGATGACTGTCCATCACCACAGTAAGATGGTGACTGTCCATCACCACAGTAAGATGGTGACTGTCCATCACCATCACCACAGTAAGATGATGACTGTCCATCACCATTACCACAGTAAGATGATGACTGTCCATCACCAACACCACAGTAAGATGATGACTGTCCATCACCTTCACCACAGTAAGATGATGACTGTCCATCACCATCACCACAGTAAGATGATGACTGTCCATCACCATCACCACAGTAAGATGATGACTGTCCATCACCATCACCACAGTAAGATGATGACTGTCCATCACCACAGTAAGATGGTGACTGTCCATCACCACAGTAAGATGATGACTGTCCATCACCACAGTAAGATGATGACTGTCCATCACCACAGTAAGATGATGACTGTCCATCACCATCACCACAGTAAGATGATGACTGTCCATCACCACAGTAAGATGGTGACTGTCCATCACCATCACCACAGTAAGATGATGACTGTCCATCACCACAGTAAGATGGTGACTGTCCATCACCATCACCACAGTAAGATGATGACTGTCCATCACCATCACCACAGTAAGATGATGACTGTCCATCACCACAGTAAGATGATGACTGTCCATCACCATCACCACAGTAAGATGATGACTGTCCATCACCACAGTAAGATGATGACTGTCCATCACCATCACCACAGTAAGATGATGACTGTCCATCACCACAGTAAGATGATGACTGTCCATCACCATCACCACAGTATGATGATGACTGTAAATCACCATCACCACAGTAAGATGATGACTGTCCATCACCATCACCACAGTATGATGATGACTGTCCATCACCATCACCACAGTAAGATGATGACTGTCCATCACCATCACCACATTAAGATGATGACTGTCCATCACCATCACCACATTAAGATGATGACTGTCCATCACCATCACCACAGTAAGATGATGACTGTCCATCACCATCACCACAGTATGATGATGACTGTCCATCACCATCACCACAGTAAGATGATGACTGTCCATCACCATCACCACAGTATGATGATGACTGTCCATCACCATCACCACAGTAAGATGATGACTGTCCATCACCATCACCACAGTAAGATGATGACTGTCCATCACCACAGTAAGATGATGACTGTCCATCACCATCACCACAGTAAGATGATGACTGTCCATCACCACAGTAAGATGGTGACTGTCCATCACCATCACCACAGTAAGATGACTGTCCATCACCATCACCACAGTAAGATGATGACTGTCCATCACCATCACCACAGTAAGATGATGACTGTCCATCACCATCACCACAGTAAGATGATGACTGTCCATCACCATCACCACAGTAAGATGATGACTGTCCATCACCATCACCACAGTAAGATGATGACTGTCCATCACCATCACAGTAAGATGACTGTCCATCACCACAGTAAGATGATGACTGTCCATCACCACAGTAAGATGGTGACTGTCCATCACCATCACCACAGTAAGATGATGACTGTCCATCACCACAGTAAGATGATGACTGTCCATCACCATCACCACAGTAAGATGATGACTGTCCATCAACACAGTAAGATGATGACTGTCCATCACCACAGTAAGATGGTGACTGTCCATCACCACAGTAAGATGATGACTGTCCATCACCACAGTAAGATGATGACTGTCCATCACCACAGTAAGATGATGACTGTCCATCACCACAGTAAGATGATGACTGTCCATCACCACAGTAAGATGATGACTGTCCATCACCATCACCACAGTAAGATGATGACTGTCCATCACCACAGTAAGATGATGACTGTCCATCACCATCACCACAGTAAGATGATGACTGTCCATCACCATCACAGTAAGATGATGACTGTCCATCACCATCACCACAGTAAGATGATGACTGTCCATCACCATCACCACAGTAAGATGATGACTGTCCATCACCATCACCACAGTAAGATGATGACTGTCCATCACCATAGTAAGATGATGACTGTCCATCACCATCACCACAGTAAGATGATGACTGTCCATCACCATCACCACAGTAAGATGATGACTGTCCATCACCATCACCACAGTAAGATGATGACTGTCCATCACCACAGTAAGATGATGACTGTCCATCACCACAGTAAGATGATGACTGTCCATCACCACAGTAAGATGGTGACTGTCCATCACCACAGTAAGATGACTGTCCATCACCACAGTAAGATGATGACTGTCCATCACCATCACCACAGTAAGAAGATGACTGTCCATCACCATCACCACAGTAAGATGATGACTGTCCATCACCATCACAGTAAGATGATGACTGTCCATCACCACAGTAAGATGACTGTCCATCACCACAGTAAGATGATGACTGTCCATCACCACAGTAAAATGACTGTCCATCACCACAGTAAGATGACTGTCCATCACCACAGTAAGATGATGACTGTCCATCACCACAGTAAGATGACTGTCCATCACCACAGTAAGATGACTGTCCATCACCACAGTAAGATGACTGTCCATCACCACAGTAAGATGATGACTGTCCATCACCACAGTAAGATGACTGTCAATCACCACAGTAAGATGACTGTCCATCACCATCACCACAGTAAGATGATGACTGTCCATCACCATCACAGTAAGATGATGACTGTCCATCACCACACTAAGATGATGACTGTCCATCACCATCACCACAGTAAGATGATGACTGTCCATCACCATCACCACAGTAAGATGATGACTGTCCATCACCACAGTAAGATGATGACTGTCCATCACCACAGTAAGATGATGACTGTCCATCACCACAGTAAGATGATGACTGTCCATCACCACAGTAAGATGATGACTGTCCATCACCATCACCACAGTAAGATGATGACTGTCCATCACCATCACCACAGTAAGATGATGACTGTCCATCACCATCACCACAGTAAGATGATGACTGTCCATCACCATCACCACAGTAAGATGATGACTGTCCATCACCATCACCACAGTAAGATGATGACTGTCCATCACCACAGTAAGATGATGACTGTCCATCACCATCACCACAGTAAGATGATGACTGTCCATCACCAACACCACAGTAAGATGATGACTGTCCATCACCATCACCACAGTAAGATGATGACTGTCCATCACCATCACCACAGTAAGATGATGACTGTCCATCACCACAGTAAGATGATGACTGTCCATCACCACAGTAAGATGATGACTGTCCATCACCATCACCACAGTAAGATGATGACTGTCCATCACCATCACCACAGTAAGATGATGACTGTCCATCACCACAGTAAGATGATGACTGTCCATCACCACAGTAAGATGATGACTGTCCATCACCACAGTAAGATGATGACTGTCCATCACCACAGTAAGATGATGACTGTCCATCACCATCACCACAGTAAGATGATGACTGTCCATCACCATCACCACAGTAAGATGATGACTGTCCATCACCACAGTAAGATGATGACTGTCCATCACCACAGTAAGATGATGACTGTCCATCACCACAGTAAGATGATGACTGTCCATCACCAACACCACAGTAAGATGATGACTGTCCATCACCATCACCACAGTAAGATGATGACTGTCCATCACCACAGTAAGATGATGACTGTCCATCACCACAGTAAGATGATGACTGTCCATCACCACAGTAAGATGATGACTGTCCATCACCATCACCACAGTAAGATGATGACTGTCCATCACCACAGTAAGATGATGACTGTCCATCACCATCACCACAGTAAGATGATGACTGTCCATCACCATCACCACAGTAAGATGATGACTGCCCATCACCACAGTAAGATGATGACTGTCCATCACCATCACCACAGTAAGATGATGACTGTCCATCACCATCACCACAGCAAGATGATGACTGTCCATCACCATCACCACAGTAATATGATGACTGTCCATCACCATCACCACAGTAAGATGATGACTGTCCATCACCATCACCACAGTAAGATGACTGTCCATCACCATCACCACAGTAAGATGATGACTGTCCATCACCATCACCACAGTAAGATGACTGTCCATCACCATCACCACAGTAAGATGATGACTGTCCATCACCATCACCACAGTAAGATGATGACTGTCCATCACCATCACCACAGTAAGATGACTGTCCATCACCATCACCACAGTAAGATGATGACTGTCCATCACCATCACCACAGTAAGATGATGACTGTCCATCACCATCACCACAGTAAGATGATGACTGTCCATCACCACAGTAAGATGATGACTGTCCATCACCACAGTAAGATGGTGACTGTCCATCACCATCACCACAGTAAGATGATGACTGTCCATCACCATCACCACAGTAAGATGATGACTGCCCATCACCATCACCACAGTAAGATGATGACTGTCCATCACCATCACCACAGTAAGATGATGACTGTCCATCACCATCACCACAGTAAGATGATGACTGTCCATCACCACAGTAAGATGATGACTGTCCATCACCACAGTAAGATGATGACTGTCCATCACCATCACCACAGTAAGATGATGATTGTCCATCACCATCACCACAGTAAGATAACTGTCCATCACCATAGTAAGATAACTGTCCATCACCATCACCACAGTAAGATAACTGTCCATCACCATAGTAAGATAACTGTCCATCACCATAGTAAGATAACTGTCCATCACCATCACCACAGTAAGATAACTGTCCATCACCATAGTAAGATAACTGTCCATCACCATAGTAAGATAACTGTCCATCACCATAGTAAGATAACTGTCCATCACCATAGTAAGATAACTGTCCATCACCACAGTAAGATAACTGTCCAGCAGCATCACCACAGTAAGATAACTGTCCAGCACCATCACCACAGTAAGATAACTGTCCAGCACCATCACCACAGTAAGATAACTGTCCAGCAGCATCACCACAGTAAGATAACTTCCAAACACCGCCACCACCACAATAAGGTGACTCAACACCTGGCAGTGGTAAGGAACGGGCAGGACGCCTGCTTTTCTAAAGCACCAACCTCCAATGTTGTCACAGGAAAGTAAATTTTTTAAAATTTAGAGAGCGCTGGAAAAAAAAACCCACTTCAGTGTTCAAAGCAATAAAAGATCCCCCCCCCCCCCACACACATACACACTGTACCCAACAAAACACCAAGTGAGAGCGCGCACGCATGTACTACTACGAACACTTGCCTCAACCCCCTCTCCCTCCAGAATAAAAACTATTGACACAAACTAACAATCAGCAAAAACGATGAATACAATCAATCTGAGGAATGCTTTGCAGTATTACCATCCCACACTTCAGGCAACACTGAGTTTGGCTGCTCGAATTTCAGCTTAAGCTTGAGTTATTGTGAGAATTCTCCAACATTAATTGGGTTGTGCAATGAACACACTTATATTCTTGGCCTATCTGAAAACCAAATTTGTTTGGTAAAAAGTCTAACCAAACAAAACCCACCCTAACAAAACCTAACCTAGAAAAGAAGTTAGACTGGGGTAGGATAAGTTACATATCTGGAGTATATTTTATCATATTTACCCAAAATATAACCTTCTCCCTTGCATAACTCATATATTATATAATTCACATAAAAACGATTAGCTATACTCAGTGGTGACCCTCAGTGGTGACCCTCAGTGGTGACACTCAGTGGTGACCCTCAGTGGTGACCCTCAGTGGTGACCCTCAGTGGTGACCCTCAGTTCTAATAGCAGCAGCAAGTAGTAAGATTTACAGAATACTTTAACTTATATGGTCATCCAACACTACGAGAATAAAATATTATATACAACCAGATATACCAATACATACTCGTAAACCACAGCTATAATACAGCAGGAATAAAGTCACAATACCGTGGCTGGAACAATACATAAATGACCCGCACATAGAAGAATGAAACTTATGACGATATTTCGATCCGACTTGGGCCATTAACTAGTTAATGCTCCAAGTTAGACTGAAACATCGTCGTAAGTCCATTGCCCTATGTACGGGTTGTGTATAATACAGCAATACAACCTAACAAAACCAAGGAGCATACAAAAGCAATTCTAAGTAGAGCAGCAAGGCCGAAGGATGATAAACAACGCTAAAGAGAAACACGTCATGATTTGACAATACGATTCCCACACCTCAATCTGATAGAAAAATCAACGGTATAGCTGGAGCAACAATCTTACCAACTTCCCAAGAAAATGAGGAGGAAAACTAGCACTCTATTAGGAGGGAAGAAGACCAATGTAGTTTCTCCAAAGTCAGGGGAGAAAGAAGCAATTTGTGTCGCTAAATGGAGGCAGGGCAAAGGCAAAGGCAGGGTACGGCAGGGCAGGGCAGCTTAGCTTGATGACGAGCTTGGACACGAAGAGAGAGTCGAGAAAGAGCCACATGGACACGTCAAACAACAATCGCTTAAACCTGAGCCCAGATTTGAAACATAATTGGCTGTGGCACCCGCCATCAAGTCGTGAGTGGCACTCATCATCCTGTGGTCCGCATTACTCACACTAACCATTACGACAATTGCCAAGACCCACCCAAGCACGAATGTCAATGTGCACTGTATCTATTCATCATATTGACAACTGTATATTTATTTTATTTATTCTTTCTCTCAAAATAACAGGACACCGAGACAAAAATACAACAGCAAAGTGATGGTGGACACTAGAGGATGCAGGAGTCCATGTGGTCACTATAAAACTAGTGACCATGGAAGATTTTAACCACAAGGAAACAATCTGGGAGAAATATAATGTATATAGGGGGCTCTGGTGGCCTGGTGGTTAACGCTCTCGCTTCACACAGTGAGGGCCTGGGTTCGATTCCCAGCCAGAGTAGAAACATTGGACGTGTTTCTTTCCACCTGTTGTCTATGTTCCCCATCAGTAAAATGGGTACTTGGGTGTTAGTCGACTGGTGTGGGTCGCATCCTGGGACACTGACCTAAGGAGGCCTGGTCACAGACCGGGCCGCGGGGGCGTTGACCCCCGGAACTCTCTCCAGATAAACTCCAGATAGGGGTCCGGAAACAAGAGGGGCTAAGATGGAGATAGTGAGGGGAAAACATCAGTAGTAATATGTCAGGCATACAACTAGAGAGAGGAGATGAGGAAATGAAGTAACAAGCCTCGACGAAAGTATTCGCTCTAAGTAAATATCACCATACATGGTTATAAATGACCATTATTGTTAAAGGGGTAGACCGGTAAGCCAGCTGAAGGCCTCGGTCAGATGACCAAAAGATCCAAAGGGGGGTCATCATCTAAGACCCGCGTCAGGAAACATTTGTCCTGTTTCCTGACGAACCTTACCTAACCTAACCTCTAAGCAAATATGATGCGGGTGAAATAAAATACGAAAGGCCCCTAGGTGCTAGAAATTATACAATACCGAGTTTGGAATACCTTCAAGAAATAAACAAAGAAAAGAATAATAAGAGAGGGAAGGGAAAAACCTTCCCTCAGAAGGAAAGACTACACAAGTACGAGACATTTCTTAAATGTAGTGCAGTGAGGAAAGGGAACTTGAAGGAAAGACAATGAATGTTGGAGAATTTAGTTGTAAAGTGAGGTGAGGCTGAGTAAAAGTTCAGCCCCAACAGCAGAGAAGCGAAGAAATAATAATAATGAGAGAGAGAGAGAGAGAGAGAGAGAGAGAGAGAGAGAGAGAGAGAGAGAGAGATAGAGCTCGTGGTTCACCCGGTGATGCAGAGAGGCCAAAGGTGAAAGTGCAAGAACGTGGACAAAATAAAATAAACAAAGAACGGCAGAAAACAGGAAAGCGAGCAGAAGAGCCAGAAACTCAAACACGGGTGAAAAAAGCGACTGAGTGACAATTCGTATATGACTGCATCTAAAAACAAATCTCAGCTGAAGTTGCTATAGTCACATCAGAAGGAAGGCAACCGCTGGCTTAGCCTATCTTCTTGATTCATTTGATTTACCTCTCAAGATTATTCATATCCATCACTAGGTGGGGGCTGCAAGCCGGTGCTACATACTCAAGGACCGGTCTGACTTAAGTGGCGCACATCATGAATGATTCCATGTTAAGGTACCTGTAAGCAGTTTTCACATCTGCCAGTTATTCACCTGCCATCGACTGTACTCTACTGATATGTCAGCGTAATCAATTAGGCCAGCAACCAGGTCGTCTGGTCTGGGACCGGGGTGCGAGGGCGGTGACCCCCGGAAGCGACTCTCAGGTATATTACAGGTGTAAGCATGTGTGTGTGTATATACATATGTATATGTGCGTGCGTGCATGTATACGTGTGCGTGTGTTCGTTCGCATGTCTGACCCTTTCGCAAATACACTCATTGAATAATTGATGACCTCTCAACCGAGTCTACAGTAGTGGATGAAGTAGATTACTGGGTTTAAGGGCTGTCCACTGCACGGGGGTCATCAAGGCTGCAATTCAGCTGAACAATAACAAACATGAATACTTTAATCTCTACAACAGTGAATAGAGCAACGCCTCAGCGCATATTCAGAGCGACATACATTTCACGTTGTATATACAGATACACATTGAGCGCAAACAGCGCGATACGCACCTCTAAGTGTGTATATCCTGTAGTAGGTAAAAGTGGAGGAGAAGGATTCGAATCTATCTATTGAGGCTCCGGGGGATGGTGGTGGTGGGAGTGTTTCCGCCGTGGGCGTCATCCGCTGCCCGGCACGGACGGTGGGAGGGAGGGGAGGGTCACTTAAAGTCGGGTATTACCTCCATGATTGACGCGATACAACTACCAGTATTCAAAACGCAGATTAAAAATTTCAACTACTGCTGGTTTCCGCCGCAGCAATCAGCCACCGTAATTTGATAGTTCCTGCTGAGAAGCTCAGGAAGAAGAGGACGACGAGAGAAGAGTATGATGAAAGTGAAGAGAAAAAAGAAGGAAAATGAAAGATGAAGAAAAAAAGACGAGAAGGGAATAAAAAGAGCAAGGGAAAAAACGAGAAATAGAAGGAAAAATGAATAAATCCTTAGGATGTGTTTTTCAAGCATTACTATTTTTGTGGTAGTCCAGCCAGTCTGATCGACTTAGTTTATTAGGCACGACTGAGGCACATGTGTCATGGTGATGGTGGTGGGGGAGGTGCTGGTCAGTCTTGGAGGGGACGTGGTGGGTGTGGAAACGGTGGTATTGGTAGTGTATAAAAAAAAAAACATAAGTGTGCGTGTATAAACAGCCAGAGTGGCCACCTGTCCATTACATATCCATTACAATCACTATCCCTTCCCTCCCCAAACATCACCCCTACCACAACCTCCCTGTCCCTCAACCACAATGGTCACCTACCATCAACACTAAAATCATTACTACTGCTACTACTACTACTTCTACTACTATTGCTGCTGCTGCTGCTGCTGCTGCTGCTGCTGCTGCTGCTACTACTACTACTACTATTGCTGCTGCTGCTACTACTACTACTACTGCTGCCGCCACTTATCACCACAACTACCACCCGCCATAAACCACACACATTCCCTACGAACTCCTCCCAGGCATATGCCTACGTACGAAACTGCACACACAAAACACGAACCAGCACATACTAAACCATTTAGCGAAAAACTTGCAACACACTATCACCAAGACAATATAGTCTTAATCCAATGTAACAGGAATGCCTGACGATATACTTCCTTAATTATATCCACATCCACCTGTATATGCTGCATGTGTGACGGTGCTGATGGGATGGATTTATGTCAGCTGCGATCCCAATATTTCTGTTCTATTATCATCATCAAATTCATTCGGAAGCTTTAAACTCTTGCAGGGTCATACAGCGACTGGGGAATAGGAGGTCCACAGGTTTGATCCAGAGAATGGGAGGGCAGCTCCAATCCCTTGAATAAACATCGCTCTACTGAAGAGAAGTTTCGCCTGCTCAGCAGGCTACTTCAGTCGAAATACAGAAAAAAGAGCAGAGGTCGCGGAGATGTTGATACCATGTATCTCATTGGCTAATCGGTATTATATACTACTGTAGGAGGCCCCGAGTTGGTACTCTCGTAGTTTACTACAGACATAATATACAAACAAGACGGTTGCTGCTACGGGAGTACCAACTCGGGGCCTCCTACGAGTGAAACACCCTGTTGTATATAATGTCATTTGACTGAACACACGTTTTAAGTATCTTGCAGTTGTGACTTACACTACCTCCTTGAAGACACTCATTTTTCTATTCACTTTTCTACGATTCTTTTTCATTCTTAGTGTAAAATTGTCATCTCTCATTCTCCCGGTTGCTGGTTTATGGAATCTTCCCAATACAATAATCATGTCTTTTTATTGTTGTGCTGTACACTAACAGCAACATCGCCCGTTTCATAAGGCAGGCGATATTGCAGACCTAGAGAATGTACAGTGAACCATCGCTGCAAGTACAGTATAGGTTCAGTCTAAACACCTAAATTACCGAGAACATTTGATGAAGCATGTGCAACATCTGGATATCTTTACTGTCTCTATTGTATAATGTCTGTATCGGATGGAAAAGTTGCTGGCTGGTGAAACGACGTCATTAATAAAGATACCCAGGTGTTCCACATGTCTTCATCTGCAGCCTCACATCTTTCTCTAGAGGAAGCTGAGGTTACTATACCATTTATGGAACTATTTACATCTAACCTGTAAATTGAAAATGGAAATTAGACTTGATAATGGATTTGATACTGACCCACGAAACATCTGATTTTCACTGCCAATCTTCAGATTACCTGTGAATGGTTCTAGAGTAGACAGACATATCGACGCAACGAGGCATCTTTCCCCACCACACCCTAACCTCCACCCTCCTGATACCTCCCCAGGATCCCGGGCGTGCAGGGCAGGAGGACCGGGGCAGAGAAGAGACAAGGAGGGGAGGAGGGACACAACTGGATATGATGAAGTCTCCGAGGCGGTGAGTTTTGAGGATTGCGTGACAGGTTAATAATGTAGTAGTTCCTGGAAGACGCCAATCACCTGCACGTCAACTGCTGGCCTAGCCGGGCTTCCCTCACCGTCTCGCCATCCTTCTCCAAATCATTTATGCAGCAAAAGAGACCAGCTTTGCTAACTCGACCTCGTCTCCATAATTAACACCAACGGCGTCGTAACGCTCCGTCCAGCCGCAGCCCAGAGGAATGACAAAATGCAGCCACACCTGGGATGAGTCTCAGGTCTGTTTAAGTTCCTGTGTGAGGCCAGTCAGAGGTCTTCTTTCGGGGTCAGTCTGGGCCCCGTCTGAGGGCCAGTCTGAGGCCTGTCTAAGGGTCATACTGAGGCCCGTTTAGGGGCCGGTCTATATGCCGTACCGAGACTTATCTAAAGGCCAATGAAACCCTTATGGTGATTACTCTAAGGCCATACTGAGGCCTGTTTAGAGACAAGTTAGAAACCTGCTTAAGGGCCATACTGATAGCCATTCAGGGGTTAGTTTGAGGCCTGTTAAGGCTGAAGGGGGCGGTCAGAGTGGGACCTATGGAACAATCAACTCTTACAGGGAGTACCAACTAGGGCGCCGGAAAGGATAAATTTTGAGACAGTTCTGTAGATTATTATTATAATCAAAAAGAAGCGCTAAGCCACAAGGACTATACAGCAACAGTTCTGTAGAAGAGGTGCTCCAAATGAAGCATATTATTTCTTACATGTATTCTAAAGCATAGAAACCTTCCTGTTCCCTCACACAACCTCATCCAATTAGTCCTAGCCAGCCTCCACACAACACTGCTTGCCTCTCTATCCCGCTAGCCAGCTACCACAAACCTTATTCCGCTTCCACACACAAAATCGCATTAACCTCCCTAATGCTGCACACACACACAGGAACTGAAGCAGTCTGGAGAGTGATCTAATTGAGGCAGGATCCATACAGAGCTTTAAGAAGAGGTGTGATATAGCTCATGGTGCAGGGATTCGACCTAGTAGCGACCAGTGAAGAGGCGGGGCCAAGAGCTAAGAATCGACCCCTGCAACCACAATTAGGTGAGTTAGGTGAGTGTACACACACACATACATGTATACACAACTTCACTATCCTCCCTATCTTGCCTCAAAGCACACACACCAACCACGGGGCCCCGTGGCCTGGTGGCAAAAGCTCTCGCTTCACATGGTGATGTCCGAGTTCGATTCCCGGCGAAGGGGTGGAAACATTGGACGTGTTTCCTTACACCGGTTGTCTATGTTCACCCATCAATAAAATGGGTACCTGAGTGTTAGTCGGCTGGTGTGGGCAGCATCCTGGGACAAAACTGACCTAATTTGCCCGAAATGCTCTGCATAACAAGGGATTTTCTATATAGCAGTATGTCATTGATGTCAGCTAGGCCTGTATACCTTGTACATGTACTTGTAGTAAATAAAGATATTATTACTATTATTCTCTCTGTGTCCTGCTGCTGGACACTGACACCACTTGGCTATCCCCTGGTATCCCAGCAGGCAGCTCGAGAAGTAGCGGTGGAAGCAGGTAGTGGCCTGGCGATGTAAGTGGTAATCTTCACTTCCGCTACACTAGTTGTTAATGAGAGTGAAATATATGCCATCGAGAACTGGACGTGAGGATTGACAGACCCCTTCCTACCAGATGGTACTCCTTACCCCCCCTCCCGGCTCCAGGTGGCGCTCCCTGCCATATGGTGCTCTCTACTACCAGCTGCAGGTGGGGCTTACTATCAGATTAAGTGGCTCAGACAGCAAAAGGAACAATCAGACAGCAGACAAGAACGAGTAGTCATTCATACACCACACAAGAACGAGCAAAGTCGTTCAGACACCACACAAGAACGAGCAGTCATTCATACACCACACAAGAACGAGCAAAGTCATTCATACACCACACAAGAACGAGCAAAGTCGTTCATACACCACACAAGAACGAGCAAAGTCGTTCATACACCACACAAGAACGAGCAAAGTCGTTCATACACCACACAAGAACGAGCAAAGTCGTTCAGACACTTGACAAGAACTAACAAAGTAGCCAGGACGCGGCAGGAAGGACAGGTTAAAGTGGACCACGGACAATCAAGGACGCAGTGGGCGACTGACACCCACCACAAGCCTGTGTAATTACCCTCTGGTGCTCATTAAGGTAGCCACACCCACTTATCTTGACCCGTGGACGTACAGACCAAGGTGGGTGGGTACCGATTTGTGTTTATCAAAACCGGAACACCCGCAGTGTGTGACTAGACTATTCTGCATGATAGCTACATGGTGGGAACATCAACAGTGTGGCTTCACTACTCTACATTACAGCCCTATGGTATGAACACCCGCAGTGTGGGGCTACACTGTTCTACATAACAGCTACACGATGGGAACAAATTTTATCCATATTTTCCCTGTCATGATATGGTGGGTAGGATTCCGTGGTAGATAGAATCAATGGACTGTCATGTGTGTATGCTTGCGTGTGTGTGTGTGTGTGTGTGTACTCACCTAGTTGTACTCACCTAGTTGAGGTTGCGGGGGTCGAGTCCGAGCTCCTGGCCCCGCCTCTTCACTGATCGCTACTAGGTCACTCTCCCTGAGCCGTGAGCTTTATCATACCTCTGCTTAAAGCTATGTATGGATCCTGCCTCCACTACATCGCTTCCCAAACTATTCCACTTACTGACTACTCTGTGGCTGAAGAAATACTTCCTAACATCCCTGTGATTCATCTGTGTCTTTAGCTTCCAACTGTGTCCCCTTGTTACTGTGTCCAATCTCTGGAACATCCTGTCTTTGTCCACCTTGTCAATTCCTCTCAGTATTTTGTATGTTGTTATCATGTCCCCCCTATCTCTCCTGTCCTCCAGTGTCGTCAGGTTGATTTCCCTTAACCTCTCCTCGTAGGACATACCTCTTAGCTCTGGGACTAGTCTTGTTGCAAACCTTTGCACTTTCTCTAGTTTCTTTACGTGCTTGGCTAGGTGTGGGTTCCAAACTGGTGCCGCATACTCCAATATGGGCCTAACGTATACGGTGTACAGGGTCCTGAACGATTCCTTATTAAGATGTCGGAATGCTGTTCTGAGGTTTGCTAGGCGCCCATATGCTGCAGCAGTTATTTGGTTGATGTGCGCTTCAGGAGATGTGCCTGGTGTTATACTCACCCCAAGATCTTTTTCCTTGAGTGAGGTTTGTAGTCTCTGACCCCCTAGACTGTACTCCGTCTGCGGCCTTCTTTGCCCTTCCCCAATCTTCATGACTTTGCACTTGGTGGGATTGAACTCCAGGAGCCAATTGCTGGACCAGTTCTGCAGCCTGTCCAGATCCCTTTGTAGTTCTGCCTGGTCTTCGATCGAGTGTATTCTTCTCATCAACTTCACGTCATCTGCAAACAGGGACACCTCAGAGTCTATTCCTTCCGTCATGTCGTTCACAAATACCAGAAACAGCACTGGTCCTAGGACTGACCCCTGCGGGACCCCGCTGGTCACAGGTGCCCACTCTGACACCTCGCCACGTACCATGACTCGCTGCTGTCTTCCTGACAAGTATTCCCTGATCCATTGTAGTGCCTTCCCTGTTATCCCTGCTTGGTCCTCCAGTTTTTGCACCAATCTCTTGTGTGGAACTGTGTCAAACGCCTTCTTGCAGTCCAAGAAAATGCAATCCACCCACCCCTCTCTCTCTTGTCTTACTGCTGTCACCATGTCATAGAACTCCAGTAGGTTTGTGACACAGGATTTCCCGTCCCTGAAACCATGCTGGCTGCTGTTGATGAGATCATTCCTTTCTAGGTGTTCCACCACTCTTCTCCTGATAATCTTCTCCATGATTTTGCATACTATACATGTCAGTGACACTGGTCTGTAGTTTAATGCTTCATGTCTGTCTCCTTTTTTAAAGATTGGGACTACATTTGCTGTCTTCCATGCCTCAGGCAATCTCCCTGTTTCGATAGATGTATTGAATATTGTTGTTAGGGGTACACATAGCGCCTCTGCTCCCTCTCTCAATACCCATGGGGAGATGTTATCTGGCCCCATTGCCTTTGAGGTATCTAGCTCACTCAGAAGCCTCTTCACTTCTTCCTCGGTTGTGTGCACTGTGTCCAGCACTTGGTGGTGTGCCCCACCTCTCCGTCTTTCTGGAGTCCCTTCTGTCTCCTCTGTGAACACTTCTTTGAATCTCTTGTTGAGTTCTTCACATACTTCCCGGTCATTTCCTGTTGTCTCTCCTCCTTCCTTCCTTAGCCTGATTACCTGGTCCTTGACTGTTGTTTTCCTCCTGATGTGGCTGTACAACAGTTTCGGGTCAGATTTGGCTTTCGCTGCTATGTCATTTTCATATTGTCTTTGGGCCTCCCTTCTTATCTGTGCATATTCATTTCTGGCTCTACGACTGTTCTCCTTATTCTCCTGGGTCCTTTGCCTTCTATATTTCTTCCATTCCCTAGCACACTTGGTTTTTGCCTCCCTGCACCTTTGGGTAAACCATGGGCTCATCCTGGCTTTTTCATTACTCCTGTTACCCTTGGGTACAAACCTCTCCTCAGCCTCCTTGCATTTTATTGCTACATATTCCATCATCTCATTAACTGGCTTCCCTGCCAGTTCTCTGTCCCACTGAACCCCGTTCAGGTAGTTCCTCTTTCCTGTGTAGTCCCCTTTCTTGTAGTTTGGCTTCATTCGTCCTGGCCTTCCTGCTTCTCCCTCCACTTGTAGCTCTACTGTGTATTCGAAGCTTACAACCACATGGTCACTGGCCCCAAGGGGTCTTTCATATGTGATGTCCTCGATATCTGCACTACTGAAGGTGAATACTAAGTCCAGCCTTGCTGGTTCATCCTCTCCTCTCTCTCTTGTAGTGTCCCTTACGTGTTGGTACATGAAGTTCTCCAGTACCACCTCCATCATCTTAGCCCTCCAAGTATCTTGGCCCCCATGTGGGTCCAAGTTCTCCCAATCTATCTGTGTGTGTGTGTGTGTGTGTGTGTGTGTGTGTGTGTGTGTGTGTGTACTCACCTAATTGTGGTTGCAGGGGTCGAGACTCAGCTCCTGGCCCCGCCTCTTCACTGATCGCTACTAGATCCTCTCTCTCTGCTTCCAGAGCTGTATCATACCTCTTCTTAAAACTATGTATGGTTCCTGCCTCCACTACTTCACTTGCTAGGCTATTCCACTTCCTGACAACTCTATGACTGAAGAAATACTTCCTAACGTCCCTGTGACTCGTCTGAGTCTTCAGCTTCCAGTTGTGACCCCTTGTCCCTGTGTCCCCCTCTCTGGAACATCCTATCTCTGTCCACCTTGTCTATTCCCCGCAGTATCTTGTATGTCGTTATCATGTCTCCCCTGACCCTTCTGTCCTCCAGTGTCGTCAGTCCGATTTCCCTTAACCTTTCCTCGTACGACATTCCCTTGAGCTCTGGGACTAGCCTTGTTGCAAACCTTTGTACTTTCTCTAACTTCTTGACGTGCTTGACCAGGTGTGGGTTCCAGACTGGTGCTGCATACTCCAGTATGGGCCTAACATATACAGTGTACAGTGTCTTGAACGATTCCTTATTAAGGTATCGGAACGCTATTCTCAGGTTTGCCAGGCACCCGTATGCTGCAGCAGTTATTTGGTTGATGTGTGCCTCCGGTGATGTGCTCGGTGTTATGGTCACCCCAAGGTCTTTCTCCCTGAGTGAGGTCTGTAGTCTTTGTCCACCTAGCCTATACTCTGTCTGCGGTCTTCTTTGCCCCTCCCCAATCTTCATGACTTTGCATTTGGCTGGGTTGAATTCGAGAAGCCAGTTACTGGACCACATGTCCAGCCTGTCCAGGTCTCTTTGCAGTCCTGCCTCATCCTCATCCGATTTAATTCTTCTCATCAACTTCACATCATCTGCGAACAGGGACACTTCAGAGTCTATTCCTTCCATCATGTCGTTCGCATATATCAAAAATAGCACTGGTCCTAGAACTGACCCCTGTGTGTGTGTGTGTGTGTGTGTGTGTGTGTGTGTGTGTGTGTGTGTGTGTGTGTGTGTGTGTGTGTGTGTGTGTGTGTGTGTGTGTGTGTGGTTGTGTGTGTGGTTGTGTGTGTGGTTGTGTGTGTGGTTGTGTGTGGTTGTGTGTGGTTGTGTGTGGTTGTGTGTGGTTGTGTGTGGTTGTGTGTGGTTGTGTGTGGTTGTGTGTGGTTGTGTGTGGTTGTGTGTGGTTGTGTGTGTGTGTGTGTGTGTGTGTGTGTGTGTGTGTGTGTGTGTGTGTGTGTGTGTGTGTGTGTGTGTGTGAGAGAGAGAGAGAAAGAGAGAGAGATTGATTGATTTACGAGTGGAATAGGAGTGCCATTTCTCCCGGTACCGTGATACTTCAATACATGTACTTGCTGGACTCACCCAGAACTCTGTATCCTTCTCATGTCGTCCAAAGTACTATTTTCTGAGTAGCTGTATCATTCCTCTATTGCTTCCTTTTATTATCCTCAATACTTGATATACTGATGGGAATGCTGCGTCTATTATCATTTCAGTTTGATTCGTCACTGTGATATGGACTGTAAAATCGGTTACACGATATACATACATGTTTAGTGTTTGGTAGCGTGACGGACGTCCACGCTGGAGACCCAAGCTCGAGTCTTGGCAGTCTTTGCGTGTGAGTGTAGCTCACGTTTGCTCGGAATAAGAAGAAAACAGAGAAGAAAAAAAACTGAATACGAAGAAAACACCCCGTGGTTATCCACCATCTGGGAAAAGGTCCACAACCTCATCCATCATACTTCTGCATATTCCACTCGTGTTTCATCAGGGAACTAGCAGCAACCATGACACAGCACCACAAGCAATCACCACAACACAGGAAACACTACAACACTGCCAACAACTACCATGACACCACCATCAGCAACACGGCAATCACCTTAGCACCCTCAAGAAAAATACCGTAGTAGCCACTCCACAGTTAATAATCACAGGCATCCGAGCACCCTCAACCAACATAGCAACTAGACAACCATCCCGGCATCCTCAACTAACACAGCAACTAGACAACCATCCCGGCATCCTCAACTAACACAGCAACTAGACGACCATCCCAGCACCCTCAACACAGCAACTAGACGACAATCCCAACACACTCAACCAACACAGCAACTAGACGACCATCCCAGCACCCTCAACCAACACAGCAACTACCATCCCAGCACCGCCGACCAACACAGCACCGTCAGCACCTACAGAAGCGCCAGCAAGTGATAAGACAGCTCTCCATTTCTGCAGTTCCCACGGTTAGTAACGTTACAAAAAAAACTGGGTCTGCCATTTGCCCCATTTAGGAAGAACCTTTGTGTTTTGTCTTCCGTCCAGGCAATCAAGCCAAAATTAATCCCAACAAACATCCTTCCCTCCACTCTGATACCGGTGCCAGATCAACCAGGCTGTGATGTTAACGGTTTAGAAAACCTACAAGTTGAAATATGAGACACTTGTGCAACCTTTGGGAATCTTTGAGGAAACGTTTCGTCAGCCAGTGGTTTTCTCAGTCCAATACAGAGAAGAACGGTGGAAGAGGAGTTTGAGGTAATCAGTCTATCGATTCCAGGTTGAGGGATTGATTACCTCATCAGAACAAGAAGAAGCAACATCAGAAGAGGACGAAGCAACACAAGAAGAGGAAGATGTAAAGCTAGAAGAGAAAGAAGCAACATCAGAAGAGGAAACATCAGAAGAGAAAGAAGCAACACCAGAAGAGGAAGAAACATCAGAAGAGAAAGAAGCAACACCAGAAGAGGAAGAAGAAACATCAGAAGAGGAAGAAGCAGCAACAGAAGAGGAAGAAGAAACATCAGAAGAGGAAGAAGCAACATCAGAAGAGGAAGAAGCGACATCAGAAGAGGAAGAAGCAACATCAGAAGAGGAAGAAGCAACATCAGAAGAGGAAGAAGCAATATCAGAAGAGGAAGAAGCAACATCAGAAGAGGAAGAAGCAACATCAGAAGAGGAAGAAGCAACATCAGAAGAGGAAGAAGCAACACCATAAGAGGAAGAAGCAACATCAGAAGAGGAAGAAGCAACATCAGAAGAGGAAGAAGCAACACCATAAGAGGAAGAAGCAACATCAGAAGAGGAAGAAGCAACATCAGAAGAGGAAGAAGCAACACCATAAGAGGAAGAAGCAACATCAGAAGAGGAAGAAGCAACACCAGAAGAGGAAGAAGCAACATCAGAAGAGGAAGAAGCAACATCAGAAGAGGAAGAAGCAACATCAGAAGAGGAAAAAGCAATATCAGAAGAGGAAGAAGCAATATCAGAAGAGGAAGAAGCAACATCAGAAGAGGAAGAAGCAATATCAGAAGAGGAAGAAGCAATATCAGAAGAGGAAGAAGCAACATCAGAAGAGGAAGAAGCAACATCAGAAGAGGAAGAAGCAACATCAGAAGAGGAAGAAGCAACATCAGAAGAGGAAGAAGCAACATCAGAAGAGGAAGAAGCAACATCAGAAGAGGAAGAAGCAATATCAGAAGAGGAAGAAGCAACATCAGAAGAGGAAGAAGCAATATCAGAAGAGGAAGAAGCAATATCAGAAGAGGAAGAAGCAACATAAGTGGAGGAAGAAGCAACATCAGAAGAGGAAGAAGCAATATCAGAAGAGGAAGAAGCAACATCAGAAGAGGAAGAAGCAACATCAGAAGAGGAAGATGCAACATCAGAAGAGGAAGAAGCAACATCAGAAGAGGAAGAAGCAACATCAGAAGAGGAAGAAGCAACATCAGAAGAGGAAGAAGCAACATCAGAAGAGGAAGATGCAACATCAGAAGAGGAAGAAGCAACATCAGAGAAGGAAGAAGCAATATCAGAAGAGGAAGAAGCAACATCAGAAGAGGAAGAAGCAACATCAGAAGAGGAAGAAGCAATATCAGAAGAGGAAGAAGCAACATCAGAAGAGGAAGAGGTAACATCAGAAGAGGAAGAAGCAACATCAGAAGAGGAAGAAGCAACATCAGAGAAGGAAGAAGCAACATCAGAAGAGGAAGATGCAACATCAGAAGAGGAAGAAGCAACATCAGAGAAGGAAGAAGCAACATCAGAAGAGGAAGAAGCAACATCAGAAGAGGAAGAAGCAACATCAGAGAAGGAAGAAGCAACATCAGAAGAGGAAGATGCAACATCAGAAGAGGAAGAAGCAACATCAGAGAAGGAAGAAGCAACATCAGAAGAGGAAGAAGCAACATCAGAAGAGGAAGAAGCAACATCAGAAGAGGAAGAAGCAATATCAGAAGAGGAAGAAGCAACATCAGAAGAGGAAGAGGTAACATCAGAAGAGGAAGAAGCAACATCAGAAGAGGAAGAAGCAACATCAGAGAAGGAAGAAGCAACATCAGAAGAGGAAGAAGCAACATCAGAAGAGGAAGAAGCAACATCAGAAGAGGAAGAAGCAACATCAGAAGAGGAAGAAGCAACATCAGAGAAGGAAGAAGCAACATCAGAAGAGGAAGAAGCAACATCAGAAGAGGAAGAAGCAACATCAGAAGAGGAAGAAGCAACATCAGAAGAGGAAGAAGCAACATCAGAAGAGGAAGAAGCAACATCAGAGAAGGAAGAAGCAACATCAGAAGAGGAAGAAGCAACATCAGAAGAGGAAGAGGCAACATCAGAAGAGGAAGAAGCAACATCAGAAGAGGAAGAAGCAATATCAGAAGAGGAAGAAGCAACATCAGAAGAGGAAGAAGCAACATCAGAAGAGGAAGAAGCAACATCAGAAGAGGAAGAAGCAACATCAGAAGAGGAAGAGGTAACATCAGAAGAGGAAGAGGCAACATCAGAAGAGGAAGAAGCAACATCAGAAGAGGAAGAAGCAACATCAGAAGAGGAAGAAGCAATATCAGAAGAGGAAGAAGCAACATCAGAAGAGGAAGAGGTAACATCAGAAGAGGAAGAGGCAACATCAGAAGAGGAAGAGGTAACATCAGAAGAGGAAGAAGCAACATCAGAAGAGGAAGAGGTAACATCAGAAGAGGAAGAGGCAACATCAGAAGAGGAAGAAACAGCAACAGAAAATAAAGAACCAAAAGCAGACGAGGCAACAGCAAAAAAAAAAAAAAAGGAAAACAGTATTACAAACACACAACAGGAAGAGAAGACAATAACGATGACTCTGGACAATAAGAATGAGCCAGATAACAGAAACTGATAACGCCTGGACCTACACATTACAAGGCCGGGGGGAGGGGGGGGGAGTTGTGAGAAGACACGGAATGTGTGTAATTCTGGACAATTACATTATCAAATGTGGAGCAAGAATTACATTATGTGGAATTCTGGAGGTCACAATGTTAGCAGAGGAGAGGGGAAGTGTGTTGGTGAGGCGGGGTGGGGCAGGTGGGTCATGGAGGAATGGGTGGGGCTGGTGGGTCATGGAGGAATGGGTGGGGCTGGTGGGTCATGGAGGAATGGGTGGGGCTGGTGGGTCAAGGAGGAATGAGTGGAGCAGGTGGGTCAAGGAGGAATGAGTGGAGCAGGTGGGTCAAGGAGGAATGGGTGGGGTAGGTGGGTCAAGGAGGAATGAGTGGAGCAGGTGGGTCAAGGAGAAATGAGTGGAGCAGGTGGATCAAGGAGGAATGAGTGGAGCAGGTGGGTCAAGGAGGAATGAGTGGAGCAGGTGGGTCAAGGAGGAATGGGTGGGGCAGGTGGGTCAAGGAGGAATGAGTGGAGCAGGTGGGTCAAGGAGGAATGGGTGGGGCTGGTGGGTCAAGGAGGAATGAGTGGAGCAGGTGGGTCAAGGAGGAATGAGTGGAGCAGGTGGGTCAAGGAGGAATGAGTGGAGCAGGTGGGTCAAGGAGGAATGGGTGGGGCTGGTGGGTCAAGGAGGAATGAGTGGAGCAGGTGGGTCAAGGAGAAATGAGTGGAGCAGGTGGATCAAGGAGGAATGAGTGGAGCAGGTGGGTCAAGGAGGAATGAGTGGAGCAGGTGGGTCAAGGAGGAATGGGTGGGGCAGGTGGGTCAAGGAGGAATGAGTGGAGCAGGTGGGTCAAGGAGGAATGAGTGGAGCAGGTGGGTCAAGGAGGAATGAGTGGAGCAGGTGGGTCAAGGAGGAATGAGTGGAGCAGGTGGGTCAAGGAGGAATGAGTGGAGCAGGTGGGTCAAGGAGGAATGGGTGGGGCTGGTGGGTCAAGGAGGAATGAGTGGAGCAGGTGGGTCAAGGAGGAATGGGTGGAGCAGGTGGGTCAAGGAGGAATGGGTGGGGCTGGTGGGTCAAGGAGGAATGAGTGGAGCAGGTGGGTCAAGGAGGAATGGGTGGGGCTGGTGGGTCAAGGAGGAATGAGTGGAGCAGGTGGGTCAAGGAGGAATGAGTGGAGCAGGTGGGTCAAGGAGGAATGGGTGGGGCTGGTGGGTCAAGGAGGAATGAGTGGAGCAGGTGGGTCAAGGAGGAATGAGTGGAGCAGGTGGGTCAAGGAGGAATGAGTGGAGCAGGTGGGTCAAGGAGGAATGAGTGGAGCAGGTGGGTCAAGGAGGAATGAGTGGAGCAGGTGGGTCAAGGAGGAATGGGTGGGGCTGGTGGGTCAAGGAGGAATGAGTGGAGCAGGTGGGTCAAGGAGGAATGAGTGGAGCAGGTGGGTCAAGGAGGAATGGGTGGGGCAGGTGGGTCAAGGAGGAATGAGTGGAGCAGGTGGGTCAAGGAGGAATGGGTGGGGTAGGTGGGTCAAGGAGGAATGAGTGGAGCAGGTGGGTCAAGGAGGAATGAGTGGAGCAGGTGGGTCAAGGAGGAATGGGTGGGGCAGGTGGGTCAAGGAGGAATGGGTGGGGCAGGTGGGTCAAGGAGGAATGGGTGGGGCAGGTGGGTCAAGGAGGTATGGGTGGGGCAGGTGGGTCAAATCAGGAAAAAAAGGTGAAGAATGACTTCAAACCCGACCCTCAGTGGTAGTGGTGATGCTGTTCATGGGTGGAAGTGGTAATGTTGGTGGTGATGGTAGTTGGGTGGCAGTGTTAACAGTGGCAAGTGGTGGTGGAAATAGTAGAGATGACAAGTGGTGGTGAAGGTGGTTAAGTGGTGATGGTGTTATATGGGTGGTGGTATTATACGGGGTGTTTGGTGGTGTTAGTGGCGTCTTACGTAGTGTGCCAGTGTAGATGGCGTTAATGCAGTTGGTGGTAATGGTGGTAGATGACCACGATATGCGTGATTGTATGTTATGATGGTGGTGTTGGTGGTGGTGACAGCAGGACAGCAATTGCCACGGTGTTGAGGAAGGCCGAGTCAGACAATCCCCTGAGCTGGGAGAGTTACCACCACGATAATCACGGCTAATGTAACACTCTCCCTCTGTAAATCCAACTGTTATTGTGCCTCGCCATGACAGTTGGTGACCAGCACCCCCCCCCCCCCCACCTCACAATAAAACACTAACTACGTAGGTAAACACAAAACTAAACCAGAATACGCGGTGTTAAGAGCCTAGAGGTCAACTGGTTTTTTATTTTTCAATAATTCACATATTTGTAAAAAATCATACGAGAAGTACAATAAAAAGATTAGGTATTTTGATTAAAATAATGGACTTTTGGTCAAAATATTTTCATTTTCAGTGGTCAGCAGAACATAGTCCGAAAAGAGACTCAGCTCATCCTTAGTAATGTAAATGTTAATAATAATACTGATGTGATAAATAACAAATACATGCGTGAAGATTTCTCCACGTGACCTGAATAACCCACACGGGTTTAGCGCCTCTGAATATGGTAATGTTTACATGGGAAAGGATATTTTTAATTGCCCGAGTTTGCACGTGTTGAGCTCTGGCTCTCGGTCCAGTCCTTGTATTCAGTGGTCTAACACTCGTGTATATGACGGGGCGTTTCAGATGCTATGGTTGTGATTAATGATCTTTTCGAACCTTATTGGGCGACGTTTCTGGCTAGACCTGATGGATAACTAGGGTGAAATGTCGTCCAGTGAAAAGGCTGACTGCAACGTGTTTGTTATATCCTGGAAAGATACTGCGATCCCCACCTGGAGTTGCTAAACAGGTGACCTTAACCTCGAGTGTGACCAGCACAGGGGCGTCCAACATGCCGGCCCACGGAGCCGATCTCAACCCATCTGAACAATAAAGATGGTAGTGCCTCACCACCTCCCCGTTATCTCCCCAACTTTTGTTGTATTAGCGATACAAAATCCCGGATATCTTTATTCATGAAGATGTTTCGCCAACCGGTGGCTTTACCTCACCGCTATCAATAAAAAAATTATGTAGTCTACAAACACATGGATCCCTGGTTATGTAGTTTAACTACCGGTAAAACTAGGACGCCCTTGTTCTAGCCTCTACTCTTCTCAAGGTAAGTTACTTGACGCTGATGAGAGGCTCTTAATCTAGGGAATAGTAGGACTTTATCTCCCATTCCTTAGACCGAACCTGACTGCCTTCCACTCCCCCAGGAGCTGTATGATCCCAATGGGTTTTGTGTTTGTCCTTCCCCAAACAAAATAATAAATAATAATAATAATAATAATAATAATAATAATAATAATAATAATAATAATAATAATAATGGAGCCTGTACTTGTCTTCTGGTTCACTTTAATTCTCTACTCTCCTGGTGTTGAAGATATATGGAATCTTAACATCTCTATACACAATGTGAGTGTCCATCTCTTTCGTCCCGTACTTCATGGTTTGTCTTACAGAAATAACCCGCACGTAGGAGAATAAATTTATGACGACTTTTCGGTCGGACTTAGACCATTAGCTAGCGTCCAAGTGGGACCGAAACGTCGTCATAAGTTTCATTCTCCTATGCGCGGGTTACATGCGTATTGTTCCAGCCACGGTATTGTGCCTTTTTATTCTCTAACTTGTCTTCGTTCACCTTGTAATGTTGCTGAGTATTCAGCGTCGTGATGTGCAAGTCATCTATCACTGTTTAAAAAAGTCCTTTCCGTTGACTTTTCTAAAAAAAAAAAAAGTGAATTCTTTAAAAATTTTGAGAAAACGTAAAAATATATTTACCGTCTTTCAAATGTTTAGTATTTCTCTTGCCGTGTTTTTAGCTTAGCGACTGGCTTAGGGCTTGTTATTCTTTCCTCAGTAATTGTGGTTGTATTATCCGGTAGCGTAGCATGTGTGAAATACATTATTATTATTTGTACCTACAGGAACAGAATTTAGTAGATGTCACGTCCACAGTGTTACAATGTCAACATGTCCTGAGTGCAGCCGTCAACACTGAACAGTACTCGAAACAAGAGAGCACAAGCAAGCGAAAAGTGTCACCATTGTCATTATTCCCCTTGTCTTGAATTCCTCATTATCTACCCAGTCATTTACATGGCCGTCGTGACATTTGTCTTATTGCGTTCTTTGAAAGAAAGGTCAACATTACACCCAGATTCTCCCCCCTCCCTCTTTGAAGGGTGACGTGTGGGGAGAGAACGGGGAGCAAGCAAAGGACTTGGTAATAAGGTTTTAGGTTACTCAATCAAACTGCTAAGTAAGATCACTGAAACAGTTACATCAGAACATAGGAAGGCTTCAAGTGCAAGCTGGACAGATAAATGAACGGAAATAACCGGGAGAGTTGGATATGTACCTAGCATGTGCTGGTACACCTGTGTTGCTCGAAGGCAAGACTTGTCCACAAGAATGGAAAAAAAAACAGAGCACTTGTGCTGCTCTCTCTCTCTCTCTCTCTCGCACACACACACACCTGGTAATCCCGTTGTCCTTGAGGTACTGGGCCCGTGCCTCTGGCTCCATCTCAGCCAGTCTCAGCTCCAAGGCCCCTGAGAATGGGATGAGGATGGCCCCGGAGTCGTTAGCGTCGATCCACTCCTTAATCTTCACCAGCCTGCACAAGAGAGAGTTGACCCAAGATGTATTATCACACTCCTTATTTTTAACGTACATATACTAACGTTAACTTACAATTATAATATTCATTCAAAAGACCTACGGGTCATTACAGCACCAGGGGAATGTTGCGTAATTAAATCTGATCCAAGGAAGGGTAGCTCCAACTGCTTTGATCATGAGCCTTCACCAAGCTTCAGCTAAAGGACGTTTCAGCTAGGCCTATTTGTGATTCTGTTACTGAAGAGCTCTTGATTTAAGGATATGGAGCTGTCTTACCTTTCCTTAGATTGAAGCTGATTACCTTGCATTCTGCAGATGCTAAGGGTCTTACGGATCTATAATAATAATAATAATAATAATAATAATAATAAAATACAATTTGCTACAAAATGTCTAAAACTGGCCAACATTCAACACTTTATTGCATATAACAATATGTTATTAACATGAACGAGAGCTGCAATGTGTATTTCTTAATGTACGAACATAAGTATCTTTTTCTGCGTAACCTAGTAGGACAAAATACAAGTATTTAACTCTTAGAAAAATGTGTGTGTGTGTGTTAATTTGTTAATGTAAAAATTAACAATTTTGAACCAAAAGAACCTTAGAAAACTTACCAACTTTATTATAACAAGCGCAATTTAATTTAGCCTAATCCAACTAAATTTATTTTAGATAAGTTTACAATAATTTGATAACACAAAATACATTTTTTTCGTTAGGTTCAGAGTGATTTTTGGAAATTATTGCATACACAAATTTTCGCTTGCCCTATTCGGCAAGAAGAGCATTCCAATTTACGTCAAAATCGCAAGTTTTATCTATATGGCACGACATATATAATTTTACACCCCCGTCCCAACTCGTGGTCAACTAACAATACCCATGTCACCCGGCGCTCAAACGTATCAACAATGACACCATCACAACCACAACATCCGTGGCGTTATCTGGAAACGTTAATAAAAGTTTTTACATTTGTAAAACAATGCACACCGTGTCTTAATTTAGACACGTGTGGGTATGGTATACCTTTTGTAATACAAGAACGACCATACGCCAATCACTTGGGAACTTTAAAAAAAAAGGCGCCCTATCGTATCACCTTCTGGCTATCTCTACCTTTCTTTCCCCCAGTTGTGACTTGACAGTGGTCCAGGATGGAGCGAAACGTCATCATAAGTGCGAGTTTTTAGTGAATTGTTACATCCACTGTATTTTTATTTTCTATTTTTTTAAGTATATAAGGAAATCTAAAAACGTGATACACAAGCAGGTAATAAAAGCCAGAGAGAATGACGAGAATGAGAAATATTATAATAAAAAAGAAGCGCTAAGCCACAAGGGCTATACAGCGCTGCAGAATGAGAAATAGTAATGGAGGAGAGAGAGAGAGAGAGAGAGAGAGAGAGAGAGAGAGAGAGAGAGAGAGAGAGAGAGAGAGAGAGAGAGAGAGAGAGAGAGAGAGAGAGAGAGAGGCGAAAACGAAGGATAGATAGATGAAACAGAGAAATGAAGATGGAGAGTGGTACACACGTGTAAGAAAATTGTGAAAAATTTGAGGAATAACTATGAAGGAAGAATAACTGCAGACGATTGAGGAAATAAAGATGGAAACAAATAATGAGGAAGAACAGTACAGGCACGAGACTAAAGATGAGACACGGAGCATAGTATATATAATGGTGAAAAGGTGGTGGCTAGTGAAAGTGAAGACGGAGGGAACGAAAACTGATGTGAGGATCATCAAGCAAGAGAAAAGAAAACGAAGTGTACAGAAATGGAGACACGAAGCAACATGCTCAACAGCACGCATGCTATATACACACACACAGTGTAGTAGTGGAGGCAGGCTCCATACACAGCTTTAAGAGGAGGTATGATAAAGCTCATGGAGCAGGGAGTGGACCGAGTAGTGTTACAAAAAAACGCGATTTCTAATAAGCATAAAGATCTCCAGTGAATACTAGAAAGGACTGCCCTTCTAGCATCCAGCCTGTTACTGGGTTTTCGTAACAAGTAGTCAGTATCCTGGTCCAATTATCCAGTAGAATTCAATAAGAATTATTAGTGCTTCAGGATTACAACTGGTAGGCTACTAACTAGAGAAATTAAAATTTAATAAATTTATTAATACTCAAGTCTAGAGGTATAAGATCAAAGTAAATTAAATTAATATAAACAAAATAAGAATAATCACTTCTCTCGTGTACAGTAGTATTGTGCTGAAGGCACATATCACATTTTTATGGCTTATAAGTACCGTCTGGTACATTGTTAACATTTAATAACCTAATACATATATATACAGGTGTCTGTATGTAAGTGCTCTAAGTAGTTCGCTATGTCTCAAGACTCGAATAGACTTAAACCAGTGACTGACAAAGTCCTCACATCAACTAACTTCTTGACCACCTGGCAATCAGAACAGCTTGCTTGAACAATAAAACGATTGCTAAGCCCAATAGCTATATAACAAGCAACTGTGACACAGAATCAGGATCAAGGAGATAATATAATGACACTAAGTAGGGACCATCTGCAGATCCTCCACAAAAGTCACAAAACTCCCATACTACTGAATCTAAGTTCAGCATAAGAAAATCCCCGACTGTGACAGTACACAGATACCATTACAAGTTAGGTCAGAAGCCACAGCTCAGAACCTGAGTTGCTCAGAGTGTCTATGCGACACACAACCTTGGTACAACGTCGAAAATCACTAAGTCTAGACAATGTTCTGTGAGCAGAGTTCTACAGAACCAACAACAAGAAAGCGACAGAGACGATCTTCCAACAAGGGCCTATAAGGAGACGATCTTCCAACAAGGGCCAATAAGGGAGAGTTAGGCACGTCTTGTCAGGAATACGTCCAACCACCAAGAGAGTCTAGCCCAGACTGACTACTCCAGGCGAGGTGTGAACACCCCCCTCGATCACGTGATAGCTCCGCGACTGTCTGGAGTTTTGAGACTCTGACCGCGGGTTCAATCCCGCCCGTGGTATGGTTTCTCTGTGGACTGTTGCTGCCCAGCAACACCGAGAAGCCGACAGGGAAACGAGCAATGAGCGATAATTACAGTAGTTAGACAATCAAGACTTGAACTATGAGCACTGAATAATAATATATGTTACATCCTACCTAACAATATAACTAAGTCAAATAATAATATAAAGCAATATATTTACGATTTAGCTATTATCGCAAATATAAGCAATATAAAATTATATGAAAAGGTAATATACATTATATACATTGTGACCCATTCAGGGGTCGCAACAGTAGTAACCAATGAAGAGGCGAAGCCAGGAGCTATGACTCGACCCCTGCAACCACAATTAGGTGAGTACGTACGTACACACACACCCTGGTAACTCAAGGGACGCAGCCAAATACCAAGTAATACCCCAAAAAATTCGACGTCAAGCTGCATAACGACCACGGGAAATAACACATGGGCCAGCGAGCTCCAAATATGCAAATCGTGTGCAAATGCTTAATGGTAGACGTACCATCGGCAGCAAATTGCAGAATTATAATTGCAGCAAATATCGAGAAAGAGCGTGGTGGACGGGTCGCATTATGGGGGAGGGGGGCATAGTTCGTGTGGAACATGGGAGGGGGTTAGGTGGATAGGGGGTGGTGAAGGGGGGGGGGGGTAAGGCAGCGACACTGCACGCACCAATTATCCGGGCGACCGTCGCTCTCCAGTTGCCAAATACGCCCTATTTCCGAGCATTATCCAAAATTTATACTGCCATATACCTCTCCTGAATTTGATTGCTGGGTATTGAGCGTGCGGTCTTTTCCCTCCGTGACTGCAATCGTTCAAATGACAAGTAGTAGGCACGGAGACCCATAAAGTAGACGAAGAAAAAATGTCTGGGCTAGCAGCAAGGGTACAGTCGCATGAGAGTCCAGTCAAACTGTCGCGTCGGGCGGATCAGCCAATGGGATCTCCTCACACGCTCCGCCCTCCAGTCCTCTTGGCTAATCAACAACCAACCTCCCACCCACCAATCATATTCTTTCATATCTCTGATAATTACCCTGCTTGATAATTACCCCTGACGGGGAAAAAATACCCACTTTAACCTTCGTGCCTCAGCCCGAGTGAAGAATTCTGCCACGACCACTATTTGCCAACCAATCAGGCTTAGAGCAGTTAAAAATCTCTTGTGAGGAAAGTCACGTTACTAAGTAATACCCATAAGACTTTTGCCAAAAATCTACGTTAAGTACAAGAATTTCATTTTGATTCACATACCTTGTTTTTGTTGGTTTTCTAATTTGTAATCCAAAACTGTTTCAAAATCACTCAAGAAACACTTTCTACACTCCACACACACTTAGCGAAAAAATATATAATAAACAGTATTATCATATTTGTATTAAACTGTAGTTATTACACTCACTGCACTGCGACTTACAATTAAATATTCCAGTTTATATCACAAAACTAAAATGATCAATCTAAAAACAAGATAAACTGAGATAAACGTGACAGCACAAGTGATTTAACAGTACTATTAATGGCAAGATATCTCGTGTTGAATGTTCTCATTATCCACACTTTCATTTCTCTGGTCTTTACTGACTTTGTTTTACTGTATTCTCTAGATATATATACTTGACGTCATTATTATTATTCTCGAGTCTTTTACCTGTTTAGAAAAAAACTTACAAGACTCATTAAGTTTCAAGATATGAAGGTACCAAGTTAAGTGAATTCATCTGCCGTTACTAATAAAAACCCTTCCGTAAACTGTGCCCAAGAGTATATACACAGTAAAGTATATATACACATGTACTTGAGAGTTTACTTTTGGTCTCTAGGGATTCAATATTCGTTATCTTAGCGTAAGATCAATGACTCGTGCAGATGATGGACCTCAAAAAAGTCACCTCATCCGCTGTTACTGAAGGATGCCTGAGGATGTTTTCGGGGGTCTATGCCCCCTCCCTAGCAATCCGTTCCGTTAGGGTCGTACAGCGCTTGGGGAATGGGGGAAGGAACAACCAGGTATGATCCAAGGAAGTTGAGGGTAGGTCCAATTCCTTGGATCAAGAGCCCTTCACCAACATCAAGGCATATCTCTTGTAAAGACGAAAAGCCAGAGATATGGAGACGCGAACTTCCCAACGGACAAAAAACAAAAAAATCTCAGATGACATTATTATTATTGTACAGTGCCTGCACTCAGAAAGACGGGTGGAGGCATGCTGCTTTTTTTTTAACTGTAATGTAGGCACGCCTCTGGCAAAACAGTGATGGAATGAATGATAATGAAAGCGTTTCTTCTTTTTCGGGTCACCCGACCTCGGTGGGAAACGACCAATGTGTTAATAATAAAAAAATATTATTATTACTGTGTTAGACCAACGTAGAAACGACCTGACATAGTTCTACACTTTAGGCCGGAAATAGGGTCATAAAATTTAAACTACATGTCGTGGATGCTGGGGGCACATCACCCTGACCCCTCCCAGTATGCCGTGGATGCTAGGGGCACATTACCCTGACCCCACCCAGACATATCGTCCCACGAGGATTACTGCATTCATAGGGAAGTGCTATATAATTTGCTAGGGTATCATACAACAACTGGGGCATGGGAGGCAATAAGGTATGATCCAAAGAATGAAAGGGAGACTTCAATTTCTTGAGTAGAAAGGACCTATCCACCACCAACGCTGTATTCCCTTGAAAACTACCCCACTTGGAACATTTCTCCAAACCCCCTCCCCACTGTGCTTCTTATGTATGCTGAAAGGAAACCTCTAAAGCTGATGAAGCCTTAATGGAAAATTTGACGATATCCTCGTAGCCCTAGTGAAGTCTTCCAGCTCAGGCTGACATATTTCAACAGTTGGTATCGCCTCAAGGGAGATTCCTTGACGCTGGTGAGGGGCTCTTGATCTAGGGAATTGGATCTGTGCCCCGGTTCCCTGAATTGAACCTGAATACCTTCCATCCCCCCCACATGCACTGTATAATCCTACGGGTTTAGCGCTCCCCCATAATAATAAACAGCTGATATGAACCTCATTCAGTGTGATGGAATGTGACAGGGAAACAAAGCCAGATTTAGTTCCCACGGTGTAACTATCATACACATTAAAGCAACAGCACACTCCTGATGTACCCATTTTTTCTAAAAATTTATTCGTTTACGACAGGTTGAGGAAACAGGGAGCAACTCCATTCATTATGACAAATTCGTTCAGAGAAGGAAGATTACGAAAGGAATGGAAAACGTGCCCAAACTGTAGAAAATATCCCGGTGGATTTACCCCAAGAAAAAAATACTGTGGAGTCATGCCCATGGAATAAAATATTCCGAGGGATTTATCCTTCTCAAGAAAATATCCAGGCGCATACACTCGACTTAGTATTTGTAGGAGTTAAGGGTCCAATTTCCTCATGAAAGTATCTATCATTTGTACAGTTTGATGCTTACCCTCGCACTGTGTGTTTTAGGTACATCATGAGTCACTGTAAAACTCTTGTCATTTCAGCCTGTACCTTCAGCTTGCCAATCTCAGGCGAGCACAGCGTTGAATACCTTCCAGCAGTCTACGATGATACGAACTGCACTTCTTTCTCTATTCCTGCCTGATTGCCATCAACCTTTCGTAGAATTCTAACCGGTTCGTGATAGAGAATTTGCCTTCTCTCAACCAGTTCTAGTACTCCGTGATGGAGCAACTTCTCCCAAGATGTTCCTCCTATCACTTCATCTTTTCCATCACGTTGCAAGGTATGCATGTCAGGGATGCTGGTCTCTAATTTACTGCCTCCTCTCTGTCACCTGTGAGTATTAAGACCAGCTGGCCCACTTCCAGTCATCGGGTATAGTAGTTTTTCTCGGGTGACTTACTGCATTTTTTTGCGTTGTATATGTGTTTGTGTGTGTTTGTGTGTGTGTGTGTGTTTGTGTGTGTGTGTGTGTGTGTGTGTGTGTGTGTGTGTGTGTGTGTGTGTGTGTGTGTGTGTGTGTGTGTGTGTGTGTGTGTGTGTGTGTGTGTTGTATGTGCGTGACTTGTGTGTGCTGTATATGTGCGTGACTGTGTATCAGTTGTACATGTGAGTAAATGTGTGTATTGTGTATGTGCGTGCATGTGTGTGTTGTATATGTGTGCATGTGTGTGTTGTATATGTGTGTGCATGTGTGTATTGTATATGTGTGTGCATGTGTGTGTTGTATATGTGTGTGCATGTGTGTGTTGTATATGTGTGTGCATGTGTGTGTTGTATATGTGTGTGCATGTGTGTGTTGTATATGTGTGTGCATGTGTGTGTTGTATATGTGTGTGCATGTGTGTGTTGTATATGTGTGTGCATGTGTGTGTTGTATATGTGTGTGTTGTATATGTGCGTGCATGTGTGTGTTGTATATGTGCGTGCATGTGTGTGTTGTATATGTGCGTGCATGTGTGTGTTGTATATGTGCGTGCATGTGTGTGTTGTATATGTGCGTGCATGTGTGTTGTATATGTGCGTGCATGTGTGTGTTGTATATGTGCGTGCATGTGTGTGTTGTATATGTGCGTGCATGTGTGTGTTGTATATGTGCGTGCATGTGTGTGTTGTATATGTGCGTGCATGTGTGTGTTGTATATGTGCGTGCATGTGTGTGTTGTATATGTGTGTGCATGTGTGTGTTGTATATGTGTGTGCATGTGTGTGTTGTATATGTGTGTGCATGTGTGTGTTGTATATGTGTGTGCATGTGTGTGTTGTATATGTGTGTGCATGTGTGTGTTGTATATGTGTGTGCATGTGTGTGTTGTATATGTGTGCATGTGTGTGTTGTATGTGTGTGTGCATGTGTGTGTTGTATATGTGTGTGCATGTGTGTGTTGTATATGTGTGTGCATGTGTGTGTTGTATATGTGTGTGCATGTGTGTGTTGTATATGTGTGTACATGTGTGTGTTGTATGTGTGTGCATGTGTGTGTTGTGTATGTGCATGTACATGTGTGTTGTTTGTGTGGGGAGTGGAAATATATACACATACAGACATTTTCTAGGTAGTAGGTTGGTAGACAGCAACCGCCCAGGGAGGTACTACCGTCCTGCCAAGAGAGTGTAAAACTGAAGCCTGTAATTGTTTTACATGGTGGTAGGATTGCTGGTGTCTTTTTTCTGTCTCATAAACATGCAAGATTTCAGGTACGTCTTGCTACTTCTACTTACACTTAGGTCACACTACACATGCAAGTACAAGCATATATATACACACCCCTCTGGGTTTTTTTCTATTTTCTTTCTAGTTCTTGTTCTTGTTTATTTCCTCTTATCTCCATGGGGAAGTGGAACAGAATTCTTCCTCCATAAGCCATGCGTGTTGTAAGAGGCGACTAAAATGCCGGGAGCAAGGGGCTAGTAGCCTCTTCTGTATAGATCACTAAATGTACAAGGAGACACTTTCGTTTCTCCTTTTGGGCCACCTTGCCTCAGTGGGATACGGCCGGTGTGTTGAAAGAAGAAAGATACAGACATTTATCAACTAGTCGGTTATCTAAACCATTTATTCACATCGTTAGTCCTGTTCACCTCATTCAGATGATTTATCAGATGTGATTAAAAACACCGACATCAACATGAAGAAGCTCATCAGTTAAGATGCCATATCTTTGTTCACTAGGTTTCCTATTACACAAGTCATCGTTCTGCTCTGCATAAAAGGCCACTGATAACCCGGACCTTCCTCGTTCAACTAAGGAACTCAACACTATCAAGCTGTTCCAACTGCTTCTCATTCGGACACAGTAAAGGCAATCCTTTGAGATAACCATGGGCTCATCCCATTGTGCAGTCCCGAGTACTTAGTACCTGAGCATCTGGGGGAGAAAATAAAACTGTACATCCCTAGGGTATCACGTGACTTCATTACGACATCCTAGCAATGGAGCCCACACAATTCAATATTGCTGGACGCCATAACAAAATCAACTCTTGAATTGTCTGTTAAGTTCACCAAGGAGAGTAAACATGATGACATATGTACATGAGAATTCCTATCTTAGGCTAAATGACAAACCTCTCTTCATCAAGTACTATATAGAACAATACTGTCATCAACAATACTGTCATCGAACCAAAACGTTGTCGTAAGTTTCAGTCTCCTAAGTACCTTTGATATACCTTTGATGAGTTCCAACCGTCTTTCTACTCCCTGAGCCTGGCCATGGGCCAGGCTCATCTGTTACTAGCTTGGTCAACCAGGCTGTTGCTGCTGGTGGCCTGCTGCCCCCACATATCCATCAAAGCCTTGTTTATCTGGCACCTGGTAGAGATGCTTGTCTTGTTCCCTCTTGAAGACTTCTACACTTGTCCCAGCAATGTTTCTGATATCTTCTGGTAAGATGTTAAATAATCTGGGGCCACGAATGTTGATAGTGTTCCCTTATTGTGCCCACTGTGGCCCTCCTTTTCACTGGGTTTATTCTTCTCTTCCTCTCATATCTCTCACTCCAGTATGTTGTTATGGCGATGTGCAGATTTACGAATACTTCGATAAACAAAGAGGAACATCACCCAGCAACAGCCATGGAAACTAGTTACTGGTATGTCAGAAATAGCATCATAAAAGACCACATGTGAGCCCAACATGTGTTCTAGTCATCAAATACTGAATTTAGTAAACATTTCATGGAACAAAGGAGTACCAACATGCAATGTTATCACGAAACAATGTACAGTATACAACATGCACGCTTGTATACACACCTGCTTCCTAGACTAAAAACTGTGTATTTCACCCCTTGCTCCCTCACACACCTGCTCTTTGTTCCTTTGTTCCTCTATATTCCCTAACATTTTCATATCTGCCTCCCTGCCCCTAATACCTCTCTTTTATTCCTCTCACCTGTCCCCACTCCTTACGTCTATCTGTTGAGACCGGGTTTCAGGCTTTGGAAGAAAATCAAAATGTAGATGTGGTCAACACCTACTTCACTAAACCATTTGGCATATGCCATCAGTGAGTGGGAACCCAAATAACAGGAAAATAGGATAATGAATATTCAATTTTCTAACAGACCACAAAAAAGGCAAAAATATAGCTTTAGCAAAGTAAAAAGTTCAGTACAACTAGTGCCTCTTAGCAGATACCGATAAATACAGTACCCACAGCACAATATCATCCTCTGTGGTTGATACTGAAATAGACATGAAAGCAGCTTCAGCAGATGAGAATGAAAAATTACATGGAGACATCAACAGTCTTCCAGTGGGCAATGCAAATAACATAATGATCAATGGTAACAAATTTCAAATGTTCAGATATGGAAAGAATAAAGAAACTCAAAATGAGCAATGAATACAACACACAAGAGGACCATCTCATAGAATGAAAGGAACATGTAAAATATTTGAGTATAATGTTAGATAACCTATAATTTCGAGAATACAATAAAGCAAATGTCAAGAATGCCAGAAAATGATAGGGTGGATAATGAGAACTTTCAAAACTAGAAATTATACCAGTGATGATACTAGTCAAATTACTAGTATTGTCTCGTCTAGAAAATTGTCAGGTGTTGACTGCTCGTTTCAAGTCAGGAGAGGTATAAGAGCTGGAAAATGTGCAGAGATCTTTACTGCTCAAATGGAGCCACTAAAGCATTTAAACTACTGGGAACACCTCAAAGTACTCAGCATGTACTCTCTGGAGCGAAGAAGAAATATACTAGATAATATACTGTATATGGAAGATACTTGAGGGCCTGGTCCCAAATATACATACTGCCACAACAATTTATGTACTGGAGTGAGATATATAGGAGGAATTATAAAAGAAAATACTACAAGGGAACACTATGACAACATTCATAACCCAAGACTGTCCAAACTATTAAGATACATCATAAACACTGCCAGAACAAGTAGAAAAGTCTTTAAGAGGAAACTGGACCACTACTTTTGCAAAATGCCAGATCAACCAGGCTGTGATGGCTATGTGGAGCAGAGGGTCACTAGCACCAATAGCCTGGCTGAACCGGAAATCAACAGAGAAGTCTGGCCCCCAGCTGGGCTGCTAGGGTAGAGAAACCCCTCAAAGGTAGTCACAGGTAAATCACAGTAACAGGTATCTCCATCCCTAGCACAAGTCTCCTGTCCACCTCCCTCACACACTCATATCAACTTGGTATATTCTAATAACACCTGTCCCCTGCTAACACCTGTCTACCAATTAGCATCCATCCACCACCCATCATTATTTCCTCGTAACCTTACCGTACCCTTAGTTCAAGACTTATTAAAACCCCATATCATTCTTTCCTTCTACTATCTAAATTTTAATGTTAGCTCAACCTGGCTGTGATCATTATGCACGTCAGTTGGCTGCCACTAGCAATAGCCTGGTTGAAGAGGTATGTATGTGTTCTCTATTCTCCCCTCCCTTCTATCAGTCACAATTTGTGAATACTGCACAGTACCACCAAATTCTATCTACGTAATAAATTTTGTTTCATATTGTGTTTCAGAGTTCATCTTTCTATATATGTAACACTTTACTACTCAGGTTGCTTTTGTCATAAAAAAAAAATAAAAAAAATCTGGGTGGTGGGAAATCCAAGTACATACTGTAACTATACCTGAGAATCATCTTAATATAGCTGACTCAAATTAACATGTTTTCTTATTTCTAGTAGTAATATTATCATCATTATTATGTGAAATGCTAAAACAGTATGGGTTCTTCAGAGCAAGGAGTGGAGGAGGGTTGATCCTCTATTTACTAATCTTAAGATGGGTCACCTTGCCTCAGTGGAAGACGGCCAGCACGTTAAAAAATAAAAAATAAAGCTTGCAGTCAGCACTTTTATAAAGCTCACTGTATATGTACAGATACAATTTTGATGTTAAATGTTGCACAATGATTAGAGGAGACTGTCTCTAGTAATCACATGGAAAAAATATGGGAATAGCTTATGTAGCATTGTCCATTGTAGCATTTTTTTCCATAAATACAATTAAGAAGTGTAACTAAAATTAAATAGTCCAGGGAAAGGCCTCCATGATATGTGCTATTCAATTTTTGAAGCGCTTTTTCAATTACATAACAGAATGGAGAGCAGTTTTATAGATATCTTCTGTAGTAGGATGAAAATAAATGTGAATGCCTAATTGTATATGAGTAAGAGGAACACTCAACATGTTTTAACATACCACAAAAACGAAGCCAATTAATATTATATTTAACGAGAAACACTAAACCTGAAGAGGTTTTACACTGCCTGGGAAATAGGAGGAAATCAAGTTTGATCTGAGGAAGAGGAGTGGTAACCTCTATGCCTAAGATCAAAAGCCCCTCACCAGCATCAAGATACATCCAATGAAAGAGATAAAAAAAAAATAAAGTACTTATGGTAAAAATTCAGAAAATATTGTCAACAAAAATCTGGAGATAATCATACACAAATAACTCACATTTAGTGAGGAAACAATAGATGACGTTACAGTCTGTCCCAGACTATTGTCAAGTCACAAGTGAGCAAGGTAATTATTTTCCTGTCTGATCTGGCATTTTATTTCATTTCAGATTGTTTTAATCCGGAAGCTTTAAACCCATTAGGGTTTAGAGAATGGGAGGCATTAAGGTTTGATATAAGGAATAAGGGGATAAGAACCTTGATATAAAAGATTTACGATATAACAGACAAAATCCATTGGGTAAAGTGTACGTTTAATGCATTTATTTTCAATGTTTATTACAGCAGATCTGTAATTTGCTGATAACACAGTTCTTTGGGGAGATTCTGAACATAAGTTACCAAAATTGATAAAGAAATTAGGGAACGAATGTAAAAGAGGGTTAGGAGCTTGGACATCCAACAGGTTTGTGTGAGCCTGTTAGACAGGAGTGGAAGCAAGTGGTTTTTATGATCTGAGGTGCTGGTGGAGTGTGAGCAAGGTAATATTTACAAAGGTACTAAAGGGAAGCCTGTTAGCCAAATTTGAGTCCTGGAGGTAGGAAGTACAGTGCCAGCACTCTGAAGGAAAGGTGGGGGGATGTTGCAGTCTGGAGGGTCATCTGAACTGTGATGTCAGTGCCTGTCTGGCAAAACAGTCACTGAATGAGTGACAGTGAAATTGCTTTCTTTCTGTCGGATCACCCTACCTTGGTGGGATATGACCAGAGTGAAAAAAAAAAAAAAAATGTGTGTATAGTACAGGTGCTCCTTGATTTATGATGATTTGACTTATGATATTTTGACTTTACGATAGTGCAAAAACAAATATTTTGGAGATGAAACTCAAGATAATTACCCAGCATGAAGGCAGCAGGCAAGTTCATAACTAGTACATATTCACTTATTTACTTTTCAATACTGGTATTTAGTTACTTACAGTAATTATTCATTTATTGACTTATTATTTAACATATTCATATTCAACTTATAATGGGTTTGTCAGAACGTAACCCCATCATAGGTTGAGGAGAGCCTGTATACTATATTGGGTATACAATAAATAATGTTACTGCATTTGCTTGTTAAATTTTAACATAATTCTGATATTTAATGGACACTCCTTCCTATTAGTCCATTACAATGAGGTATTACAAACTGTTTTTCAAGGTGCCTCCTCACTCAGGTGCCGATGTCAACAGAATATGCAAAAAAAATGTCACCCGACAAATATTTAAAATTAAACAATGTGAGAGTGAATACTTGGTGAGGGAAATATTAACTACTAATCGTCAATAAACTAACTGAAAACTGTCCAGAAACACAAGCAAGATCACTGCAGTAAATCTAATAATTTCAGTAACATCAGGCAATGTAATAAATTAGACACGTGTGCAACACTTGGGTATCTTTACTGTGGAGACATTTCACCACAATGCTTCATCAGACCTATACAAAGACGAATGGCCACTGTGTGGTGAAACGTTTCCACAACACACATACCTAAGTGTTGCACACGTGTCTATTAACTTGTCAGTTCTCTGAACCATTTATCTACATCAGGCAATGTACACAGTTTTTAGGAAATATTTTAAAATTAGAAATCTTTTCATGCTTTCAAGTCTCAGGTGAAAGGCACATATCTTTTCTAGAGCTTATGATCCTGATGATCATACTATCATTTTTAAATATAAATTTTAACATTTTTTCTTCATTGCTGTTGTTGTTGTAGCTATTGCTTGGTGTGAATTTCTTGAACAAACAGGTACTCAGGAATAACAAAATTCCAAATTGCTATTAGATCTTAAACTGTCCAAACATAGATCTACGTTTTTTCAACATCTGAAAGTATGTAAAAAAAAAAGCATATTTTTTTTTTTTACATTTGAAAACGTGTAAAAAAAACTTTGATCTACTTTTTTTTTTTGTTATATTTGAAAATATGTAAAAAAACACAGATCTACTTTTGGAGCACTATGCATGTGGACGTAAATTTGTTTCGACAGTTTAAGGGTTAATGGTAAATATGATAGTGCCTCCTCCATGGGGAAGCAGAAAAGAATCCTTCCTCTGTAAGTCACAAGAGGCGATTAAAATGCTGAGAGTAAGGGGTTAGTAACCCCTTCTTCTGTATAAATTACCAAGTGTAAAAAAGAAAAACTTTTGTTTTTCTGTTGATATCACACTGCCTCAGTGGGAGACGGCTGGTACATTAAAAAAAAAAATATATATATATATGGTAGTGCCTTAAAATACTTAATGAAGAGTTTGATGCATCATCTGGATGCATCAAAGATTTGATGACATTAAATTATTCTAATTACAGAGAAGCACTACACTCATATGGTCTTAATAAGCCTACAGATGGGAGTAAATCAGGTTTGACCAGAAGGGGAAGGTAGCTTCAACTCCTTGAATCAAGGGCCCTTCACTTGCATCAAGACACCCCTCATCCTTGAAGGGAAATAAAGCTTGGGAAAGTTTTGGCAAGCATCATCCTTCACTAACATTAATGTAGTCTGGGTACTCACCATTTATTTTTTTTCCTAATGTAGTCCTTTTCAGACAAGTTGACCAGGTAGATCATGGGTTTACTGGTTATAAGCAAGTGCTTATTTAACACATCAATCTGAAAATAATTGACATAACTACATTAGTAAACTCAATGGATTTAGCCTCAGACTAGACATCATTAACCCTCTGACTGTTTTCGACGTATAAATACGTCTTACGAGCCAATGTTTCTGACGTATATATACTCAATAATTCTAGCGGCTTCAAATCAAGCGGGAGAAAGCTGGTAGGCCCACATGTGAGAGAATGGGTCTGTGTGATCAGTGTGCACCACATAAAAAAAATCCTGCAGCACACATTGCGTAATGAGAAAAAAAAACTCTGATCGTTTTTTTGGAATAAAAAGCCGACTTTGAGGTGTATTTTCGTATAGTATTTATCGTTGTATTCGCGTTTTCATGGTCTTAGGTGATAAAATGGAAAACATATTACAGAAATAGAGATGATTTTCTTTACTTTGCTGAAGAAAACGACCTTGAAACTGAGCTCAAATTAGCAGAAATGTTCGATTTTTACCAATGTTCAGGAGTAAACAAATCACACCACACGTCCAATACACGTCACCTGGGGAGTCTAATATTCTTTCACTAGTGCACTGATATTATTTATACCATTTTTACAATAATGCAGTAGTCTGCATAACAGTAAATTTTGTATTTTTTTGTATGAATAAAAAATCAAAATAGAAAGCAATAATAATATAAGAGGGGCCTAGAGATGTGACTAATGAACAGAGGATATGCTATTTTAGTGCCAAGAATGTCTACCTTGTTTATTCTGGACCCTATTTTGAAATTGGCATCTTGTTTAATTTGCGTGAAATTGGCCAAATTGCCAATTTCTGACCACTATACTGGGTAATTCAAATTAGTAAATGGGCGGTTTCTTGTACTCAGCTGATAGATAAAATGGAGTTCTAAAGAAATAGCTATGAGTTTGGTCAACTGGAACAATGAAATTGGCTGAAAACAGGGCTCAAAGTCGGCGAAATCGCCGATACACATATGTTGCCGATTCCGCTAACTTCGCGGGAGCGTAATTCCGTGAGTTTTCTACCAAATTTCGAACTTTTGGTGTCATTACCATCGGGAAAAGCTTCTCTATCATTTCATAAGGAAAATTTTTTTTTTTTTTTGAATATTTGGCGACATAGAATGACAGTTTCAGAAAGGGGCCTGAAACAGTCAAAGGGTTAAAGTCAAGTAACACCAGACAATGATAACTTTGCTACTGAGTTAAAAATGCATTTCTGACTAATTCAACTACAGGTATGTTGACTTTGAATCTGAAAAAAATAAAAAAAAAATTCACTGCAGAAAAAATGGAAATAATTTTTTTCCCTTATTTTGAGTAATAATGACAAGCCAGCACCAATTAAGCAGCATGTACATATGTCAATTAAGTCTGTATGTATGTCAACTGAGCAATGCATTTAATATCATATTAAAAAAAAAAAGAGAAAATCTGCATCACATATTTATTCAAAATGTTCAGATATTTTGAGAAGTGCTGAGTAGGTATGTGCTGCCTATCCTTACTTAACGACGGAGTTCTGTTCCTAAGACCATGTCGTTAAACGAATTTGTCGCTAAGTGAGGAGCACACTATAATGGTAGCAAGTTTTGTGTCAACCATCTTTGATACTGTTTTAATGTCACCTTTGCACCATTTATAACATGTCTGGTATATTTTTAAATGTATATACAGTAGTGTACTGTATATTAAAATAAACAGAATAGAGGAAATCAGCTCTAATGTACATTATTTAGGTATGAATACTGGTCAAAGAGCCAGTCATAAGTCCGAGGCGTTGGTAAACAAGAAAATCGCAAAGTGAGGAGAGGCTGTATATCAATTTTGAAAAATGCTCGATTTTTGAATGAAGTGCCAGAAAAAATTCTTTACCTGAACACTAACATGATGGGTAACTTGCAACTCGGTATATTGTTAATAAAGGACACACGAAATTACGTCATCAGCGGACAAAGGTTGCTAGTTTATTGTCCAGTGAACTAAAGTGGGATAACCCTGGACAATCTTTTTCCTGCATATTTTTATATTCACAGGGAAGTGCTAAACCCACAAGGGTTATAGAGCACCTTTGGGTATGAGAGGTAATAAGATCTGATCCAAGAAAGTGGAGGGCAGCTTCAATTCCCTTAATCAAGTGCCCTTTACTAACATTAAGGCACCAACCCTGAAGGGACAGTTCAATCCAGTAATGCTTTATATAGTTATTCTTCATTTGTAATGAAAAAAATGGCTTTCAATGTTCTTCCTCCTTCAATGTTATAGGAAAGTTAGAAAAACTGTTGGAAGATAAGTCATACCTCACTGAAAAAAAATGCTGGAAATGGAATCTAAGAAAGAGGAGGAAGGGGAAGTGAAGCAGGAAGAGGAAGTAAAGCAGGAAGAGGAAGTAAAGCAGGAAGAGGAAGTAAAGCAGGAAGAGGAAGTAAAGCAGGAAGAGGAAGTAAAGCAGGAAGAGGAAGTAAAGCAGGAAGAGAAGTGAAACAGGAAGAGAAGTGAAACAGCAAGAGAAGTGAAGCAGGAAGAGAAGTGAAGCAGGAGGAGAAGAATTAGCTCACACCAACAACCATGCTGGTGAAACAGAATTATTAATCTTGTCACAGCTCTAATATAGTTAGAAGTGTATAACTTGCTTTGGGATGTTGAATGTCATAAACTACTGAATTTTATATTGTATAGATCAATACAGATCATGCAGACACATTACAGAAAACTTTGATCTACCAAGACATTACAGAGAACTTTGATTCACCAAGACATTACAGAGAACTTTGATCCACCAAGACATTACAGAGAACTTTGATCCACCAAGACATTATAGAAAATGTTGATCTACCAAGACATTAGAGAACTTTGATCCACCAAGACATTATAGAGAACTTTGATCTACCAAGACATTACAGAAAACTTTGATCCACCAACACATTTGAGAGAATTTTGATCCACCAACACATTACTGAGAATTTTGATCCACTAACACATTGCAGAGAATTTTGATCCACCAACACATTGTAGAGAACTTTGATCCACCAACACATTGTAGAGAACTTTGATCCACTAATAAACCACATCTATCGACATGTGAAGACACTCAAATATTATCCAAACAGCCATATTCTCCCACCTCAACCAAAGATCCTCAAATTAACAACCCTTTAAAAGATATGATATTATGTCTGGACTCTCAGTTTGTGAAATACAGAATTTTTTTTTTTTTTTTTTTACCAAATCGTCCATTTTCCACCAAACTGAGGATTCCAATAAAGGAAACATTCACCATTATTCATTCAACAGCTGTACTGCCAGACCTGGTGATTTTTGAGAACTGAACTCTAATCCTATTATCCAATGATGTCTTTAGTTTTGACAAAGCGCTGTATGACCCTTATAGGTTTATCACTTAGTTATGATTATAATAATAATAATTTAGTTTTGATGACATATTTCTCAGGAAATGATGATTTTCAGGATAATAAGTATTGTGTAATACAAGGGCTTACTGTATTCAAAGACCCCAGTAAGACTCACCTCTTTGACATCCCATTCAGCAAATCGTACATGTTTCTTCTCCTCCTGCAAGAGATTTTTGACCTTGCACACACAATCAAATTCAGGCTTCAGCTTCTTGTCCCCTCCTCGTTCTACTAATTTAAATAGCTTATCGTACACAGTCTCAATATACTCGATGTCCTGCAAAAGAAAAATTCATATATAGCAAATATTCACTAACCTCTTCTAAAAACTCTCCAGCAAAATAACACAAAAATTTCACTTCTTGTATAATTTACAGCAAAAGAAAGACACACAAACCTTTAATCGCAGTTCATCAAGAATGATTTCCAGGTCACGGACAGGATTAACATCACCCTCCACATGGGTAACATCATCGTCTTCAAATGCCCCTGTAATGAACGACGTAAAACACAACTGGATGTACAAGTTTTCTCACAGCAATATGCAATATTGGAAACAGTGATACAAAAATGATAAGGGTGGATAATAAATTATAAAGAACTAGAGCAAAATAAAAAAAAAGTTTAGTATGTGAAAAATTTAAAGGGAAGGGCATTAGAATGTGCATTAATATTTTATCCAGTACCTTATGTAAGAATAGTAAGTGCAATGATTAAAAAGAATGTAGCTGACAGAAAAAGATCATTTTAAAATAATCAAGCCTGAAAAATGAAAAGGATATCAAATCCACCTTTATGGCATCCACCTTCAATGCCTCTCAATCTGTAATCCAAAGGTTAAATTCTAAGATGGATATGATAATCATTCTGAGTCTTTTACAACTCAATAAATCCTTTTCATGTAGACCTGCATTATCCTCAACAATACCAGGTCCATCCTAAACTTTACCCTAGCCTTGCTCTAAGTTGGTATTTGCAAAAGCTTAAACCCAGATAGTCCTTCAGGGTGGTGTACAAAACTGACAGAAAAATAAAATTGAACCCCATTCTTTATCTGGACTTTCAACTTCTTACAACATAAATCAAAGGGCACATCCATTAATACATCTGTACCCATCAATGGGGTCCTGATCAAGGAGCTGGAAGCACTTTGCTCTCAATCTTTCACAGTAAACCTGACTGCCTCCCATTCCCCAGGTGTTGTATGGCCTTATGGGTTTAGCACTACCATGACTATAATAATACGTACTACATCTGTAATAATACAACAATCTTCAACCAAAGGCAGGTTTTCTTTGGTGAAACACACACACAGAGGCATAATAACTGAGAATAACTTACGAGTGAGATGAAAGAGAGCATCGCAGGCCTTGATATGAGAGAGGAAAGCATTTCCCAGGCCTTGTCCCTCGGCTGCACCTTTTACTAGACCAGCAATATCAGTCACGTTCAGGAATGCAGGAACTTTGCTAAACAAGAGAAAAAGGTATGCTAATGAGACAAGTAGATAACTGTTCATATACAGGTCTCCTCTCTCATTTTATGCATATTTATGTGCATTCATTATTATATGATATCCTATTTCTATTGGTAATTCTATACATTACAGTGCTTAGCTTAACAATGCTTCACTTTACAGCATTTCACTAATGCAGCAGTTTTCAATTAGAGTCATTCTTCATTTATTCAGACTTCCTACAATAAATATATTCACTCACAAAAAGCTAAGGAGAAAAATATTCTAAGTAATGTGTGTATTGAATATGAATTTTTTAGGCCTAGCTCTAATGCTCACTTAACATATGACACTGTAAACATGTTATCAGGCTTTTATATGCATTTGAAAGTGAAAAAAGGCAATGTTTCACTTTACAGCAGTAGCCTGGAACCTAACTGGTTTTATAAGTGGAACCTGCTTGTATATGCAATATATAATCACTGTATATGATCAGTACAAATAGCAAAGTGCACTGAAGATTTTTATTATGCATAATGAAATGTTTATGGCTTGATTGAGCTTGGTACCACTGCCAAGAGCCTGGAATACATCTACAACATAAAATGAGGGATACCCTGTACTGCATAGTCCGTTACGATAAAACGTAAGTAAAAATTTTCCCAGGCAGAGTAACTTACACTGCCTTTCAGTGGTACTGATGAGCATACAGAAAATATATTGTTTTAGCTTTCTCCCACCAGGGATGGATCTTAAGTCAAATTTTTATTTCATCAGCCATATCTCACCCAAGGTCTAAGCAATGTATTTAGTTAACCAGAAATATCAAAAGATGATGATTATTAAATACATGTACATCATTTCTATCAAAATGTCAATTTTATTTGAGATATACGTCCCCCACCTATGGTATACCTTTGATTAGTTTCTTTAATATACCTTTGATGAATTTCTTGGAGCTTGATCTTGGGCAAGGTGGCATCACCACCACTATATGCAATACTATATTTGTCACATTAATGTTATTACATTCATGAGGAAGCACTAAACCCATAGGAGTCATACAACACCTGAGAAATAGGTTACTAGGTTTGACCCAAGAAGGGGAAGAGGAAGGTAGCTCCAGTTTCTTGAACGAAGAGTCTTTCACAAGCATAAAGATTCAAGGAACCTGGCTTTGCTTCTTTTTGACCTAGTTACATGGAATGAATAGTACCTGGTTTCCCATTGAATCAAGATCCAACATGGAGAGTATTCCTTTTTTTTTTTCAGCCTTATATTAATCAAAGTTATCCTTGGGAACATAGAGAAGACTCCTTCCTCCATAAGCCATGTGTGTCATAAGAGGCAACTTAAATGCCTGGACCAAGTGCCTAGTAATCCTTTTGTATAAATTACTAAATGTAAAAAGAAGAAAATATATTTCTTCTTTTTCAGGTCACCCTCCTCTGTGGGAGATAGTTGGTGTGGTGTGTTAAAAGAAACTAATCAAAGTAATTCTTCTGAAGGTCACTGGAAACTCCTGAACTATTACCCATTTCAATCATAATTCAGAGTACAGGTAAAAATAATTTTTCAGTATACAGGTATCACTGGAGTGGGATTAAGATTTTGTAGGACCTTGGGCTACAGGTACTGTGAGGCCTCCAGTTTTATTTTCAAAAGGAAGAACATTAATCACAACAGTCAACAGTTCATCATATATGTGATGTAATAACATACTATAATCACAATCTTCTAGGTAGTAGGTTGGTAGACAGCAACCGCCCAGGGAGGTACTACTGTCCTGCCAAGTGAGCGTAAAACAGAAACCTGTAATTGTTTTACATGATGGTAGGATTGCTGGTGTCTTGTTTATTTCCTGTTATCTCCATGGGGAAGTGGATCAGAATTCTTCCTCCGTAAGCCATGCGTGTTGTAAGAGGCGACTAAAATGCCAGGAGCAAGGGGCTGGTAACCCCTTCTCCTGTATATATTACTGAATGTAAAAGGAGAAACTTTCGTTTTTTACTTTTGGGCCACCCTGCCTCGGTGGGATACGGCCGATGTGTTGAAAGAAGGAGAAAGAATCATAAACTTACAACAGTAACTGTAAACACTTTTCATTTATTCTCTGGAGGACCCTGGGCTGCAGCCCATAAAGCCCATGCCTTAATCTGGCCCTGGGTAGCAGACAATCAATTACAGTCAATCAAAAAAAAACTGACATACCTGGCAGGTTTGTGGAACTCACACAAGTAGTCAAATCTTTCGTCTGGTACAGGAACCCTACGTGATAGAAAAATATACAAGTTAATGGCCTATCATTGTATGTATATAGTGTACAGCTTCTCATCACACAGCAAGAGGATAATGCACAATTTACCCCACACTTACAACCCTTCACATTTGTATTTATTACCACTTCTCTTTCTCAAATCTCACTACAAAGTCCAGTCCTATGTAAAGATTACTGCCTTCCCCATGATGTGACCCACAACAGTCAGCTAGCACTCATGTACCTATTCACTGGTAGGAAAACTGAGGCAACAGGTGCAAGAAAGCAGGCCCAGTGTCTTACCCATCCTAGAACTGATTATGGGACCTTCTGTTGTGAGCGGAAGATCTTTCCACTTAATCATAAGCCTCACGTTTAACACCTCGATTCTTAATTAAATCATTAGAGGTCATACCTGACAGAAGACCACACAAGAAAATACAGAATTATTTAAGTTGTTTTCATTGACATCTTGAAATAATCCTACTTACTGTACAACGCACTGCAGCCATTCTCTCTAAACATTTTCTCTAGTAAACTAACATGCAAATATTTCACTGCCTCATCCAAATTACCCCTGGGTATCATAAAACTGTTTTTATAAGCTAAAGATATTCCTTTCTATAAATAATGGTATATACACAGGCTCACAAACATGCACTGACATAAAAACCTTCATTTACTGGTGTAAAACCCTCAAATATCACATACAGTGGTCCCTCGATAATAGTTGGGCTTGATAGTCGCCCTTTTTGGAAATCGTTGTGTTTTGTCCAAACATTGGCTCGCAAATGGTCGGTCGACTCGCTAATCGTCATTCGTCCTGGACGCGTACTCACGGCTCTAAGTCGCCTTGGCCTCCTTTCCCAGCCAGTGTGCCATTATTTACCAGTGAGCGACGGTCCCCTCACTTGTTCATACGAAATATTTCATAATATTCCATTCATTTTAGTGCTTGCAAGTGCTAAATAAGCTACCATGGCTCCAAAGAAAGCTCCTAGTGCCAAGCCTTTGGTAAAGGTGAGAAATACGATTGAATTTAACCCTTTGAGGGTTGACAGGCCCTCTCCGAGACTTGTTCTCAGGGTCGGCCAAATTTAAAAAAAAAAATATTTATTCTTATGAAAAGATAGAGAATCTTTTCCCGGTCATAATGACACCAAAAGTATGAAATTTGATGGAAAACTTACGGAATTATGCTCTTGCGAAATTAGTGGTCTCGACGATGTTTACTCATCGGCGATTTTGCCCACTTTGAGCCCTATTTTCAGCCAATTCCATGTACTAGTCGGCAAAAATCATAACTATTTCTCTAGAACTCCATTTTTTCTATTGAATGAGCACAAGAAACCCCCCATTTACTGATTTTGACTATCCAATACAGTGGTCAGAATTTAGCAATTTTGCCAATTTCACACAAATTTCAAAAAATGCCAATTTCCAAATAGGGTCCAGAATAAACAAGAAAGACATTCCTGGCACTAAAATAACATTTCCTCTGTTCGTTAGTCACATCCCCAGGCCCCTCTTATATTTCTTTGGCTTTCCACTTTCAATTTTTATTCTTACAAAAAATAGAAGATTTACTGTTATGCAGACTGCTGCATTAGTGTAGAAATGGTATAAATAATATCAGCGCACTTGTGAAAGAATATTAGACTCACCAGTTGACATGTATTGGATGCTTGGCATGATTTGTTTACTTTTGAACTTAGGTAAAAATCGAACATTTCTGCTACTTTGAGCTCAGTTTCAAGGTACTTTTCATTGTAAAACCAGTCAAAATCATCTCAATTTCTGTAATATGTCTTCCATTCTATAAAATGAGACCAAGAAAGCTAGAGTACAACAATAAATACCATACGAAAATACAGTGCAAAGTCGCTGTTTTATTCCAAAAACATGGTCAGTTTTTTTTTTCTCATTATGCACTGTGTGCTGCAGGATTTTTTTTATACTGCACACACTGACCACATAGACCCATTCTTTCACATGTATGCCTACCAGCTTTCTCCCACTAGATTTGAGGGCGCTAGAATTTAGGCGTACTAGTACGTCAAAAACCCTGGGTCGTAAGCCGTACTAGTACGGCCGAAACCCTCAAAGGGTTAAGAAAAACATCATTGAACAATATGAAAGTGGTGTACGTGTGGCCGAACTGGCCAGGATGTATAACAAACCCCATACAACCATATCTTCCATCGTGGCAAAGAAAAAGGAAATCAAGGAAGCTGTTGTTGCTTGGAGAAAATTGTGGCCAGATTGTGTCCACAAGAGGGATTTTGAAGGGTCTGTGGCATTCCTTGATAAGCCTATGTCAGTCGTGAAATCTATTGTGGCACTGGGGAGTTCCATGGGGTTGGATGTGAGTTTGGAGGATGTGGAAGAGTTGGAGGAGGACCACAACAAAGAGCTAACCACTGAGAAGCTGCAAGAGCTTCAGCAGGAACAGCAACAGATCGCAGCTCAGAATCTTGCTGCAGAGGAGGAGGAAGAGAGATGGAAGAAGGTGCCTTCTTCAGAAATTAAGGAGATTTTTGAAATGTGGGGTAGGATGGAAAGATTTATGGAGAAACATCACCCTGAGAAGGATGTTGCAAGCCATATCGGCAACTTGTACAGTGACAGAGTCTTCACCCATTTTAGGGAAGTTTTAAAGAGATGCCAGAAACAGAGCTCTCTGGACACTTTTTTGCGAGACAGGACTCCAGTGACTCTCAAGCTGGTTCTAGTGCCATTAAGAAACAGAGAAGTATGTAACCCCAGAAAAGGACTTGTTACCTAAGGTGTTGATGGAAGGGGATTCCCCTTCCAAGCAGTAACTAATCCAATCTCTCCTCCTCCTCCTCATTCATCGTGTCCCATTGTATTGTTTATGTACTACATCTGTATTTCATGTAAAAAAATTTTTTGTTTTAATACTTCTGGGTGTCAGGAACAGATTAATTGTATTTACATCATTTCTTATGAGGAAAATTGATTCGAAAATCGTCTATTTCGATAATCGTCGCACTTCCAGGAACTGATTAACGACGATAAACGAGGGATCACTGTATTTACAAGGCTAACTGTCATTCACACTGACCAAACAAGATGCCCATCTCTTACATGTTTGGGATAAGCATGTGAAGCTAAACAATAACATGTGATATGCAGATATATTGTTGAAGTGACATAAGAGATAAGGTAGAGAATTTACTGTGTGCCAATACTCTACACCCCCCACCTTCATCTAAGATAAAACTAGTCAGTACAGCATATAAATATTGGATACTTATTTTCATTTGGATCAATGGTGCAAAAAGGGAAGTTCTCAGCTTGAGCCGATGATTTGGTGAGGACGTTGAAAAAGGTCGACTTGCCAACGTTTGGCAGACCAACAATGCCCACTTTCAGATTTGTTCCCACACGGCCAATCAGAGGCCGGGGCTCAGGCGCTGCCGCTTTTTTGGGTGGCATTTCTAATTATGAACTGCCAAGAGAAAAAAAATTAAACTTATCAGCATTTCTAATGCACACTAAAAATCAAGAAGCACTAAATATGAGTGCAAAAATCCATTAATCTTTTAAAGTTATCTGTTGTATAGTAATCATAATAATAATATGTATAATCTTCTGTACAGATAATCAGCGTATCATTTACATTACAGAATGTACTGGCATTATGGCAAGACATTCATGACAACTTTATATAGTACTTACAGAAAGATCCCTACTCCTTCTGGCTTTTTATTACATGAGCCCTCACAGGTGAAGCACTGTCAACCTGTGTCCAATAAAGTTACACAATATTGTACCCGCTGTTCGCAACTAACCAACATATACTATGAGGAAAAAACTTTAGACGATATTTCATTCCACCTTTAACCATTAACAAAGTCACGACTGAGGGAGGAGAGTAAGCCAGAGATGAGATCAGATGATGAGTTCAAGAGACAGACGAGGCCAAGTGATGGGTTATCTGATAATTAGAGCACTGGATGAAGTACGTACTGGGAATTTCATCCATCAAAGCTGCACTTTTGCAAGTGATGCTGATGCATATTTTAAGTACTGAAACTTTACCTACCTCATGTATTTTAAACATTTGCATTTCTACCACTGAAAGGGATGAATTAAAAGTAGAAAGTTTCCAAAGATTTGCCAAAAAAATCCAATATGCCTATTTGATTAACATACAAGCAGAGCAGTGCCCACTTGCTTGTAATAACAGGAAATAATTTGGGATTTTATTATTCCAGAACAAATGTTCTTTGAAGAACCGAAATAATGAGACTGAGTCAACAAGAAAGAGCAATCTGCTTGATTTGATTCTGGTGACTAGTTAATGGTTCAAGTCTAACCAAAACACTGTCGTAAGTTTCTTCTCCTATGTGCGGGTTACTTGTGTATTGTTCTAGTCATGGTATTGTGCCTTCTTGCTTTTGAAGAAGAGAGAAGAATTTGCAATAATTAAACTCAACGTTTCTTGGAAAAATGGTAAAGATAACGTAGTTAGAGATTCAGATTCTCACTCAGTGGACTACAGTAGATTAAGGAATCACCTGGCTAGTGACTGCAACACCTAAATGTCTATGGATTATTGCGATGGGACTTGACACTGCTATGCAAAGGAATCATGTGTATTGTACTGCATTTTCTAGTGTTGTGTAAGCTGCCCAAATAGTATAAACAGTAAAAGCTTGATGTATTGGACCTGATTTAAAGGTTTTTCAATTTAATGAGCAAAATTTGCTGCTCAACAATATCCAAAAGCAACTGACATCCTTAACATCCAATAGTAAGGTCAGGATCACTGACCTTACTATTGTAAATATGGGGACAATTTATACTTATAATCATGAGGAATCCCTAAACCTAAGGTCCTGTGGCGTGGTAGGCAAAGTTCTTGCCTCACACACCGAGTGTCCATGGTTCAATCCCCAGCCAAGTGGCAACGTTGGGCATGTTTCCATACATCTGTTGTCCCTATTCATTGCATTATGGCAGAAGCCTAAACTTTTTCCAATATTATACAGAACTAACAATTATGTACCACATATATATGTCAGTAACTTTATTTGGATTGTTAACCTCAGATGGTTTATTTTCATTCGGGTCTTTAGGTCCCCTTCCCTAGGATGTGACCCACTAGTCAAGTAACTCCCGGGTATCTTTATATTTACTACTAGGTGAACGGGGGCAGGTTTAAGAAGACTTGCCCAGGCATTCTTCCTTCTACTAGATTTGAATCCAGTTTTTTTTTTTTTTTGTTAGATGAACACTAACAAGTAAATACAGTATGTTGGTTGAACATACTAAGACATGTAAATAGATCAGTTGAGCGCTCTAACATATGTAACTACATCAATTTAACACTGGAACATATATAACACATCATTCAAATTTCAATGTATGTAAATGCATCAACTGAGCACGCTAATACAGCCTCTCCTCACTTAACAACAGAATTCCGTTCCTAATATCACATTAGTAAACAAATTCATTACTAAGTGAGGAGCATACTATAATGATAGTGGGTTTGTGTCAACCACCATTTATAATATTTCTGGTATATTTTTAAATGTTTATACAGTAGTGTACTGTATACTGAAATAAACAGAATAGAGGAAATCAGCTCTAATATACATTATTTAAGTACGCATACTGGTCAGAGAGGACATCGTAAGTTCGAGGTGTCAGTACACGAGTACGTCGCTAAGTGAATACTGTAATATGTAACTACATCAGTCAAACACACTAATATACAGAAATACGTCAGGTGAACACAAACGCACATAAATACACCACTCGAACACTGTAAATTACCTAAGAACATTATTGTTATTAATTTATTTTCCAATAAGATACATTTAATACAAACGTTTCTTATATGAGAAAGTCCTTAGTTATGTAAGGCATTTCAGGCATTATGAGGAAGCACTTATTTCCACTGGGGTCATTGATCTATAGGGATCAAGGACCCCAATGGTAATAAGCCACTTTGACTTTTTTTAGGGGTTATCCTAGATAATTTACACTATGTATGATAACTGTAGTTATGTGTACTTGTGCATAAATAAACTTACTAATCATTGCCTATGGGTGGCAATGAAGTCTGATCCACGGGATGTAAATGGTTCAGAAAGCTTACCAAGTCGAGGAACAACATTTTTGCAACATCTTTATTGAAGAAATGTTTCACCAGCCAGTATTTTCTTCTGTCACATAGTCGAATTACTTAGCTGTTTTAACTTTTAAGGTTTAAATAATAAGATATTACAAGGACTCAAATGGAAATAAGTCACTTTGACTTTTTTGGTTATCCCGGTGGGTAATCTACACACATGTTGATATGTATGATAATTTATGTAACTGTATTTATGTGTACCTGTACCTGAATAAACTTATTTACTTAATACAGAGAAGAACTGGCTGGCAAAACATTTCCTCAGTAAAGATTCCCAAATGTTGCAAGTCACTCAATCGAGTCTGACCCACGGAGGGGAAGGAAGGGCAGCTCACATTCCTTAGATCAAGAGTCCTTTGCCAGCATACTCTGAAGGTTTATCATTATAATCATAACCAAGCACTAAACTCGTAAGGGTCATACAGCGCTGATCCTCTTGAAGGAACCGGGTGGATATATTAGGTTAAGTCATCATAAAAAAAAAGTCAACAATGATCATCTATAATGACTGTTAGGAATCATTTTACTTTATTATTGTAAATAAAGCTTATTGTGCTTTGTAATAAGTCTCTCAAAGTTATCATTTCCTTACGGGAAGTGCTAAATCCGTATGGTAACAAACTTACGTACTCGTAGTAAGTTTATCAGGGTACATTACAGCACCTAAGTAGGTGGTAATCAGGTTTGATCCAAGGAAACAGTTAGCCAGTTCCGTACCCTTGGATCAAAAGCCCTTTCACCGACATCAGTACACTTATAATGAAAAAAAATTCCTTACAGTACCTGCAACATATATCCCCAGCCCAATATACTTCCTATGCATATATTCCCTTACCTACCATAATATAACGCTATATAACCACCAATATGTAAAATACATCGACATATAACACCTATATAACCCTAATTTTTAAAAAATATGGCAAATTAAGCTCTTAACATCAAAACAAGGCGGTGTTCCCCAAACATTTCACTGAAAAAAAAACATTTTTACTTCATTAAATGAATAAAGCCACACGTGATGACAAAGAAAAAGGAGTCAATTAACGGTAAATAAGAACATAGAAGCTATGTGCCAATGCAAAAGCAGTTTATTTTACCTAAATCCTGAACAAGTGAGAGTGAATCTGTCACACCATAACAAACCCAACGTGGAGGGAGGCTGCTGACATCATGTTATTTATATTTACGACTTTATGAGCCTTATTTCTCTATTATTATGTGGAATTTAATATATTTTATTGGTTTAGAACATTATAATCAAAGCATGTTCAGGTGTATATGACATTTTGAGCAGGAAATATGCGTGAATTCCCGTTCTTTGCGTTGTGCTCATTCTTAAGGGATTACGAATATATTTTTATCTATTGTGTATATTTCTAAATTATTTTCTGCTATATTTATTCGTAATTCCTTTCTCTTCATAAAATTTTATTCTAAATTCACAAGAACAATGAGAACAAAGGTGTATTGTTTCTATTGTCCCATGTAAGGCATGTCTAACTCACTCCCACCCACATCTACTCTTGTACTTGTTCAGTCTATATTTAAAGCTACACAAAGTTCCTGCCTCAGTGACACTACTTAAAAGTTTGTTCCACTTAGCCACAACTCTATTGCCAAGCCAGTGCTTTTATATATACTTTCTTAAATCTAATTTCCCGAACTTTTAGGAATTTTTATTGACCTAAGAAAAGCTTTTGACACAGTAGACCACGACATCCTACTCCACAAACTTGACCATTACGGTATAAGAGGCCATGCTCTTACTTATTTCAAATCTTACCTTACTAATAGGTATCAGTATGTCACCATTAAAGACACAGCATCAACAACACAGCCACTTGATACTGGAGTTCCGCAGGGAAGTGTCCTTGGTCCCCTTCTCTTTCTCATATACATCAATGATCTTCCAAACGTATCCCAACACCTGAACCCCATTCTCTTTGCTGACGACACGACTTATGTCATCTCTCACCCTAATCTTGCCACCCTCAACACCATTGTTAACGAGAAGCTGATCAAAATATCGACTTGGATGACAGCCAATAAACTTACTCTTAACACTGACAAAACCTACTATATTATGTTTGGTAGCAGAGTAGGAGATGCACAAATTAACATTAAGATCGACAACACTCTAATTACCAGACATAATGAGGGCAAATTCCTAGGCCTATACCTTGACAACAACCTGAATTTCAGCACCCATATCCAACACATAACCAAAAAAGTATCCAAAACGGTTGGGATCCTCTCCAAGATACAATACTACGTGCAGCAAAATGCCCTTCTCACACTATACCACTCACTCATTTATCCACACCTCACCTATGCTATTTGTGCTTGGGGATCAACTGCAGCAACACACCTAAAGCCAATAATAACCCAACAAAAAGCTGCAGTAAGAATAATCACTAAATCCCATCCCTGGCAACACCCCCCCCCACTCTTCATAGATCTAAACTTACTCCCTGTTCATTACATGCACACTTACTACTGTGCAATCTACATCTACAGGACCTTAAACTCCAATATCAACCTTGACCTAAAACGCTTTCTTGACAGTTGTGACAGAACCCACAGGCATAACACCAGACACAAACATCTCTACGGCATTCCCCGTGTCCGACTAAACCTTTACAAAAATTCAATGTATGTCAAAGGCCCTAAAATCTGGAACACCCTACCTGAGAACTCTAGAACTGCAGACACATTCATCACCTTCAAAACTACCATTAGAAAACATCTTATCTCCCTGATACACCCCGTCGACTAACTACACGAATACCACCTGGTGGTTCACACTTACACTCACCCATTTGACCATAAACAGAAATATTAATCTCAATCTTAAAATAATGAATCCTGTGATACTCCAATACTGAAACTATGTACTGTGCCAAAACAAAAGCATTCACATTGCTAAACTCACAAACTAGTATTTAGTCACTTAGCCATAATACCAACTTACCTCATAATTTGTAATATTTTAAAATTAAGAATTAAACTAAGTCTGCCTGAAATGCCTAGCCATGCTAGGTGTTCTAGTGGTACACTCTGTAATCATTATTTTACTACATGTAAACCACACAATAACCAAATTCTGTAAACTCAGCATTGTAAATGAACTTGAATCCATTGCTGATTCTTGTCTAGGTTAACTACGTTCAACACCCAGTTTATATACCTATTATTTATTGCTCTTTTTCATTTGTACGTTATATTTAAAGTCGTATCTTCTCTAATTCTACGTCTTTCCACTAATATCCGGAATTAAGTTTATCCTTCTCTATATATTTATATAATCTCTATATAATATGAAGATCAGAACTGAAAAGCAGGATCTAATTGAGATCTAACCAAAGATACTTGGAGTATAATTGGAGGGTATTCCGGGGGCGTTGACCCCCGGAAACCTGACCAACCAGGTTGTTACTGCTGGTTGCTCATAAACCAACTTACGAACCGCAGTTCGGCTGGTCAGGTACTGACTCTGGTGCATGTCCAGCTCCCTCTTGAAGGCAGCCAGGGTCTGTTGGTAATCCCCCTTATGTATGCTGGGAGGCAGTTGAAGATTCTTGGGCCCCTGACACTTATTGTGTTGTTTCTTAGCGTACTAACATCCCATATCATAAAAATCTTTGAAAGAGTCCTAAGAAGCAAGATCGCCACCCATCTAGAAATCCACCAATTACACAACCCAGGGCAACATGGGTTTAGAACAGGTCACTCCTGTCTGTCTCAACTATTGGATCACTACGACAAGGTCCTAGATGCACTAGAAGACAAAAAGAATGCAGATGTAATATATACAAACTTTGCAAAAACCTTCGACAAGTGTGACCATGGCGTAATAGCGCACAAAATGCGTCCTAAAGGAATAACAGGAAAAGTTGGTAGATGGATCTATAATTTCCTCACAAACAGAACACAGAGAGTAGTAGTCAACAGAGTAAGGTCCGAGGCAGCTACGGTGAAAAGCTCTGTTCCACAAGGCACAGTACTCGCTCCCATCTTGTTCCTCATCCTCATAACCGACATAGACAAGGATGTCAGCCACAGCATCGTGTCTTCCTTTGCAGATGACACCCGAATCTACATGACAGTGTCTTCCATTGCAGACACTGCAAGGCTCCAGGGGGACATCAACCAAATCTTTCAGTGGGCTGCAGAAAACAATATGAAGTTCAACGATGAGAAATTTCAATTACTCAGATATTGTAAATACGAAGAAATTAAATCTTCATCAGAGTACAAAACAAATTCTGGCCACAAAATAGAGCAAAACACCAACGTCAAAGACCTTGGAGTGATCATGTCGGAGGATCTCACCTTCAAGGACCATAACACTGTATCAATCGCATCTGCTAGAAAAATGACAGGATGGATAATGAGAACCTTCAAAACTAGGGAGGCCAAGCCCATGATGACACTCTTCAGGTCACTTGTTCTATCTAGGCTGGAATATTGCTGCACACTAACAGCACCTTTCAAGGCAGGTGAAATTGCTGACCTAGAAAATGTACAGAGAACCTTCACAGCGCGCATAACGGAGATAAAACACCTCAATTACTGGGAGCGCTTGAAGTTCCTGAACCTGTATTCCCTGGAACGCAGGCGGGAGAGATACATGATTATATACACCTGGAAAATCCTAGAGGGACTAGTACCGAACTTGCACACGAAAATCACTCACAACGAAAGCAAAAGACTTGGCAGACGATGCAACATCCCCCAATGAAAAGCAGGGGTGTCACTAGCATGTTAAGAGACCATACAATAAGTGTCAGGGGTCCGAGACTGTTCAACTGCTTCCCAGCATACATAAGGGGGATTACCAACAGACCCCTGGCAGTCTTCAAGCTGGCACTGGACAAGCACCTAAAGTCGGTTCCTGATCAGCCGGGCTGTGGCTTGTACGTTGGTTTGCGTGCAGCCAGCAGTAACAGCCTGGTTGATCAGGCTCTGATCCACCAGGAGGCCTGGTCACAGACCGGGCCGCGGGGGCGTTGACCCCCAGAACTCTCTCCAGGTAAACTCCAGGTAACTCATGGCGCCCCTGTTTTTCACTGGCAGAATGTTGCACCTCCTGCCAAGTCTTTTGCTTTCGCAGGGAGTGATTTCCGTGTGCAGAATTAGGACTAGTCCCTCTAGGATTTTCCAAGTGTATATTAACACGTATCTTTCTCGCTTGCATCCCAAGGAGTACAGGTCAAGGGACTTCAGCCGTTCCCAGCAACTGAGGTGCTCCAAAACACTTTTCAAAAGACTAGGCATTATGGGCATAAGGCATAAGGCACTTTTTAACATCCCTGAGTCAGTCTCTCACTATACAAGAACACTGTGCACATAAACTGCCCAAAAATCTGGAACTCACTACCGGAGCAGGTCAAGGATCCCCTGACAACTTTTCAATTTAGGACTTTGCTAAAAAAAAAAATCATCTTATCTCCCAATATTAATCAAATCAACCTAAACATCTGGTAATTAGTTTTATTATGTAACCTCTAGGCTTTTAATTCTGCCAAGTCATAAAATATTACCACCTGAACCATTACTTGTAATATAGATTCTGTGTGCAATTTCAAGATTATTTTACGGAATCTTACTACCTCACATTTGTATTAAGTTTAAATAAGTTTGTAAAACATTAAACCACTACTTCTTGTCTAGTTTTAAGTATACTTACTACGTTCTTATTATCTTGTCTAGTTTTAATGAGTTACTATGTATTAGGATTAGGCTGCCCTAAATGCCCCGGCATGATAGTGGCTATCTTTGTACTTAGCAAATCAAAATTGTAATTATACATTGTAACCTTTACAAAGAAATAGAGTATCTTATACGCTCAGTGAAAGCTTTCTGTATATTCTCTAGGTTTTGTTATGAAACCAGTGTATATTCTCCAGATTTTAATATGAAGCCAAGACTTCTATTAACTTTGTTGCTGATACTCACGCCTTACTGTCTTAGCTTTCTCCTATTTTTTTTCGCATTCGGCTAAGATCTACGGTATTAGCTTATATAGTTTTGAACTGCAGCATCGGTACTTCTCTGGCAAAACAGTGATGGAGTGATGTTGAAAGTGTTTCTTCTTTTTCGGGTTATCCTACCTCTGTGGGATACGGCTCAAGTTTTAAGGACCGGAGTTTGATCCTAGCAAGAGTGGAAACGTTGGGTGCTGCATTACACTTGTTGCCCGTGTTTACCTAGGTGTTAGTCGACTGCTGTTGGTCGCATCCTGACTCATGGAATCGTAATGACATGATTGCAAACAAACCATACCACGGGTGAGGTTTGAACCCGTGGTCAGAGAGTCTCAAAACTCCAGACCGTCGCGTTAGCCACTGGGCCAGCTAGCTTCAACAAGATTTCTCCTACTAGGTATATTTGGGACTTGAGCTAGAGTTTGTCACGGCCATGCTAGCGGGAGATTCGCCTGTAAAACCTTGCATTTGTGGTCACAGTGGTGCCTATGTTAACCTTCCTATGGTGTAGAAATATACCTAGTTGGATGAATCTTATTGAAGCTAGCTGGCCCAGTGGCTAACGTGACGGTCTGGAATTTTGAGACTCTCTGACCGAGGGTTCAAACCCCACCCGTGATATGGTTTGGTCGCATCCTGGGGAAGAGGATCGCAGGACCTCCGTGGAAACATCCAACGTGCCTACCTTGTCTTCAGGATATAGCCATAATGGCTTGAATGGGTTATTCTGGGTTACTAATTTTTCTCTGCAGACAAGAGGGGGTGACTACAACTGTAAAATGGATGATATACTACGTGAGAGATAAACTGCTTCCTGCTAGCGCACTTAGCTCACACATTGAGGTCCGTGGTTCGATCCCCGGTACGGATGGAAACATTAGGGCGTGTTTCCTTAAGACACCTATTATCCATGTTCACCTAGCAGTAAGTAGGTACCTGGGTGTTAGTCAGCTGGTGTGGGTCGCATCCTGGTGATAAAATTAACCTAATCTGCCCGAAATGCATAACCAGCGACTTTCTATTTAGTATGTCATTGATGTCAGCTATGGTCTGCATAAATTGTATCATGTATTTGTAGAATTAGACACATGTGCAACTCTTGGGTATCTTTATTGAGGAAACGTTTCGCCACACAGTGGCTTCATCAGTCCATACAAAGGAGAAACTTGAAGAACAGGAAGAGAATGAGGCAATCAGTCCCTCAGCCTTGAGTCGATGTGGTCAGTCCATCAAACTTAAATAGAATACGGCATATGAGCGGAGAAGCAGCTTATAAACCGTAGACAGGAGAGGTGCAGCAGTCGTAGGTGATGTCATATTTGTCCAATGTGGAAGTAGGTCGTGCCCAAGGGTTAGGCAAGTGAAGAATTCCCAAGTATTAAGATCCCAAGAAGTTGCAGTGTCTGACAGGATTACCTGGAGTTTACCTGGAGAGAGTTCTGGGGGTCAACGCCCCCACGGCCCGGTCTGTGATCAGGCCTCCTGGTGGATCAGAGCCTGATCAACCAGGCTGTTACTGCTGGCTGCACGCAAACCAACGAACGAGCCACAGCCCGGTTGGTCAGGAACCGACTTTAGGTGCTTGTCCAGTGCCAGCTTGAAGACTGCCAGGGGTCTGTTGGTAATCCCCCTTATGTATGCTGGGAGGCAGTTGAACAGTCTTGGGCCCCTGACACTTATTGTATGGTCTCTTAACGTGCTAGTGACACTCCTGCTTTTCATTGGGGGGATGTTGCATCGTCTGCCAAGTCTTTTGCTTTCGTAGTGAGTGATTTTCGTGTGCAAGTTCGGTACTAGTCCCTCTAGGATTTTCCAGGTGTATATAATCATGTATCTCTCCCGCCTGTGTTCCAGGGAATACAGGTTTAGGAACCTCAAGCGCTCCCAGTAATTGAGGTGTTTTATCTCCGTTATGCGCGCCGTGAAGGTTTTCTGTACATTTTCTAGGTCAGCAATTTCACCTGCCTTGAAAGGTGCTGTTAGCGTGCAGCAATATTCCAGCCTAGATAGAACAAATGACCTGAAGAGTGTCATCATGGGCTTGGCATCCCTAGTTTTGAAGGTTCTCATTATCCATCCTGTCATTTTTCTAGCAGATGCGATTGATACAATGTTATGGTCCTTGAAGGTGAGATCCTCCGACATGATCACTCCCAGGTCTTTGACGTTGGTGTTTCGCTCTATTTTGTGGCCAGAATTTGTTTTGTACTCTGATGAAGATTTAATTTCCTCGTGTTTACCATATCTGAGTAATTGAAATTTCTCATCGTTGAATTTCATATTGCTTTCTGCAGCCCACTGAAAGATTTGGTTGATGTCCGCCTGGAGCCTTGCAGTGTCTGCAATGGAAGACACTGTCATGCAGATTCGGGTGTCATCTGCAAAGGAAGACACGGTGCTGTGGCTGACATCCTTGTCTATGTCAGATATGAGGATGAGGAACAAGATGGGAGTGAGTACTGTGCCTTGTGGAACAGAGCTTTTCACCGTAGCTGAGTCGGACTTTACTCTGTTGACGACTACTCTCTGTGTTCTGTTAGTGAGGAAATTATAGATCCATCGACCGACTTTTCCTGTTATTCCTTTAGGACGCATTTTGTGCGCTATTACGCCATGGTCACACTTGTCGAAGGATTGTAGATGAATGGTTCAGAGAACCGACATATTGTTGAAGAACAGGAGGTTCTCTGAACCATTCATCTAAATGTATTTATAGAAATAATAATAATAATAATAATAATAATAATAATAATAATAATAATAATAATAATAATAATAATAATAATAATAATTATTATTATAATAATAATATTATTATTATTCTCCGTCGCCAGAAAATTATTGACGACCTCGACCTCATTCTTCCAGTCAGGATAATTGTCGACATAATCGAGCTTTGTATTATTTCCGGCTGCTTCTCTTCGGCGACTCTGTACAAGTAGTAATGGGCTCACCACATTGTGCAGTCATGGCTAATCTGTATGTGGAGCATCTGAAGGAGGAGGAAAAGCTCAAACCGTACATTCCCAAAGCTGTAACATAGCTACAGTGCATAAGAACGTAAGAAAGAAGGAACACTGCAACAGGCCTACGGGCTCATGCGAGGCAAGTCCAAGTCACCTTCCTGCTTAAACCAATGATCCACCTAGTCAGATCAGGTCACATCCACTTAAGGAAGGAGCACGGCATCAGACCTATTAGCACAAGCTAGTCAGGTCCAACTCACATCCACCCACACCCACACAACGTCTTAGCTTCTATGACGGTACTCGGGAGTTTGTTCCACTCATCCACAACTCTATTACCAAACCAGTGCTTTCTTATATCCTGGTAATCCTGCTGCTTATGCGTCTAGGCACTAATGCACTTCTCATCAGCATGTTGATGCTGATGAGAAGTGGATGGGGATCCCTCCATCGAATTCGTCAGGGAGGAGGAAGAGAATAATAGATTACCCTTTTTTTATGTTTTAACTTCCTAGAATAATTAGACATTGAATTTTAAAACAGTGTAGTTCATTTAGATTTGTGGATTTTAACCCACGAATCAAAATGGCCTACACTGCTTATTACACAACACATGCGCCAAGAGAAGGGTCATCGTAGGGTTTTATAAATCTGAACGTCGATCCTTGTTTCCCTAGCAGGAGAATGTAATTCTATACTCAACACTTTTTCCAGCTTAAATACCCAATACGGATTATCAGCGATTACAGAAGGCTGTTAAAACCCTTCACACCAGTAGATAAGGAGAGACACCTCACCGATACATTGTTCACCAAGTAAGACAGATATCAGAGAATATCCTACAGCATTATTGCTAAAAAGCAATACCCACGTAGCCAGCATTACTTCCAACGCCATCAAGAGCCCACCAACGAAAAGGAGCACACAACACAGTGAATCCAATGCTGTTATTCACACTATTCCTTGCGGGGGATGTGATAAATTATACGTGGGGGAGGGGGAACGTCTAGGAGCCATAAACAATAGGGAAAATGCAAACAATGGCTGCAGCGTAGACTACAACAAAACAATCATCTCAAAGTTTCATGAAACCAAACCTGTTATCAAGGAATCAGATCTAAATCACAGATGTTTGGATTCTGCTGTCATCGCTACTAGCAACACCATCGTTCATAGCACTGGCAGCCGATGAAACACCTGACTCGACTCATTGTGTTTATATATTTATATAGGTTGCTCTGAATTATTATGCCTCCCGGGTAAAGCAAAAAAAGACAGCTTTTTTTTTTTGTTTAATAAACAAAGAAGGTTAATATCAGATCTGTCTTGTTTCTTTAGCACAGGTCTGGTGCAGCTCTTGTCAGTACCCTATAATGGGGTCTGACGGCAGCCCTGCTGCCCAGGTCTGACGGCAGCCGTGAAGCCCAGGTCTGATGGCAGCCCTGTGCCCAGGTCTGACGGCAGCCGTGAAGCCCAGGTCTGATGGCAGCCCTGTGCCCAGGTCTGACGGCAGCCCTGCTGCCCAAGTCTGACGGCAGCCCTGCATCAGATGTAGATGTTGGAGTGTTTATGAGTGGAAGCAGAAGAACCTGAGTCACGGCAGCCTCCAGGTAATTGTACCATCCACTCTTATTTATCCCTCCACTTCCCGTGGCTACCTACATCTCCCCATCCAGATGAAATTAACCCCCGGCTTTTACCTCGGTGACGTAAGGTCTTCTAATTCCCATGGTGGCTCCCATAATTATGACAATTGATGTCTGAACGTAACAACCCGATCAATATTGACTTCATTTCTGGCTACGGTTTTTGCAGCGTTTTAGTGGCGGGAAGGTAGCATTTATTGACAGGAGTGGCCGGGCTGGTGCAACTTCCCAGGATTGACGGCTATAATGCTCAGGAAATGTTCAATTTGATTGTTATCTTATGATTCGAAGACAATGGTGATGGTGGGTGGCGGCGGCGGTAGTGGTGGTGAGTGGTGATGGTGGTGGTGATGGTGATGGTGATGGATCTTATATGGCGGTAGTAGAGGATGGTGAGTAGTAGGTAGTGGTAATGCGGTGGAGGATGGTGGTGGTAACGGATTGTGGGTGGTTATTGTGACTGGCGGATGGTGGTAATAAGTGGTAGTGGTGGGTGGTGGCTGATAGTGGTGACGGTGGTGATGGCAGTGGTGAGTAGTGGTAACGGACAATGCCAATCAGCGTTGATCATTAAGAAACTTCCGCTCTCAGAACCTCCCTTCTGATACACCCCAACCAATAATTTCCCCTCGAACAAATCGCTTCAAGAATCGGCAACAATTTGTACTCCTCCATCAAACCCACAAGATCAAAACAAATGTGCTTACAAACGAGCTGGTCAGTTCACCATCAAACTCGCCATGTTAACTGTTGGTGTGCATAAGACAGATATGCTACATCTCTCCTCATCTCCAATCATAACCCTGCTCACTGAGATAGTGTTGTTATGACAGAGGGCCCGTTGAGATGATGATGGCGGCCTGGAGGCCTGATTTGTGGCACGCAATTAAACCCTCCTTATTGTGTGTGTTTGTCTTTATAATTCCAGTTCTTTCTCTAGTTCCTATTTGGCCTTTGCTTATCAAGGTCACTAAATCAGTGGGTAATGTTTGTTCGCTGGAAACTTCAAGCTCTTATGAAAGAAATTGTTGCTATTACTCAAAATTCTGAGAGACTACTTGGTAAATATTAACGGAAATAGTATCTAACACACTGCTTGAAAAAGCCATGGTTTATAGAGAATTAACTGGTAAAATTGCTGTTCTCTAATCCACATCGCTATCATTCTACCATATCCCCAGTACCAGAAGTGTAGAATTATATGTGATAGCTTAGGTGTTAAGACCATATTTTATGTAAGACCATCTGTGAGAATGCAAGATGTCCCATCCGTGTTTTCTACGTGATCAAACTATCAACCAACCCTCTCCAGCTCGTTGAATTAATCCTTTGATAGCATCACACCATCGTCAATTTTTAGTGTTTCTTATCTGAACATAAGATTTACACCATACATTGATCTCAGAAAGTATAATTTTCATTACCTCGTATCTCATCTTTAACTACTGTGTCAATATACTCTGATACATTTTCCCTTTCGCACCTACTGACTCACTTCTGTATTTACACAGACTCTTCAACATTCCTGCTACTTTCTTTACATTTTCTCTTCATTTATTTATATCATCCTTCACAGATTCATCTGCTGATACATTCTCTCCCAGATGTATGTATATTAATTTATTCTCTTTTTTTCCCATCTCATCTTCAATATTTCATTCTCCGTACTTCTCTTATTCTCATCTTCTTTTTTCCCTTATCTGCATTTAACTATCAGCTTCCATCTTTTACTGTACACACTCTCCCATACTTCTCCTCCAGTTTCTGAGGCTTATATTTAGATAAGATAAGATTTCGTTCGGATTTTTAACCCCGGAGGGTTAGCCACCCAGGATAACCCAAGAAAGTCAGTGCGTCATCGAGGACTGTCTAACTTATTTCCATTGGGGTCCTTAATCTTGTCCCCCAGGATGCGACCCACACCAGCCGACTAACACCCAGGTACCTATTTGCTGCTAGGTGAACAGGACAACAGGTGTAAGGAAACGTGTCGAAATGTTTCCACCCGCCGGGAATCGAACCCGGGCCCTCCGTGTGTGAAGCGGGAGCTTTAGCCACCAGGCCACCGGGCCCTCCATATATTTCGCATCTAATCTACTTTGTCATCTACAAACATTAACTACAACTCTTGCTTAGCCACTTCTTCATCCTTTAAAATCACACTTCTTGCTAACTCTTGAACATTCATACTTCTTATATTGAAGAAATATCATATAGCACAAATATGAATGTGAATATAGAAGGATAATTATTAGTAAAAGAATAAGAAGAGAAGGAAGAGAAGACACAAAAGGAGGTAGAAAAGAAATAAAATAATTGATCAAGGCTGAAGGACTGAGCACCTATCAAGGCTGAGGGAGTGAGCACCTATCAAAGCTGAGGGAGTGAGCACCTATCAAGGCTGGATGACTGATCACCTTAAATTACTTTTCCATTTCTTCCTCCATCTCCATTGTATAGTCTCTTAATGGATTGAAGAAAGCCACTGGATGGCGAAGCATCTCAATCAAGAGAGCTACTCAGGTGTACTCCATGTCTCATTCATCAACTTGTCGGTATTATGTACCATTAATGTAACCATGATAGAAAGAGATAATGAAAGAGAGAATAAGATAAAAAAGAGAGATCAGAAGAACACAGCAGAATCCAGAAACAGGAGCATGCCAATTTTCCAACTTGAAGTCGTCAGGTTCTCTGTCAGGGCAACAAGTGATCATTAAACGCCGACTGATTTATAGTAGCGAGCTCAGCTTGATAAGCTTCGTAACATCATTATCATTGCTACCAGGGTGGAGGTGATGGCAGACCGAGGAGGTTGATGGAAGGGAAAGGGGCTTTGTGGCTTATTTTTTTATTTAGCAAAATTGGATACATCAGCAATGTGCTGCTACGCTATTCTATACGATGGTTACACAGTGGGAACGTCAGCTGTTTTCCTGTCATATTCCATCACACAGGACAAGTCACATAGTGTTGAAATGTGTACAGCCTAAGCTGATGGACTTCAGCAGTACAGTGACGATATTCTCAATTACCTCAGCTACCTCAACTTCTGCAGTTTCCTTCCGCCATAGCTGGGGTTACCATCACTTGGAAATCACCATCTCTCAGGATAGCTTACCCCGAAATGCATCACATGTTAGTAGCTTCCTTTTGTACTCAGCAGTACTTTATTACATATAAACCACATTTTGTGTACTGAATGGTATATATGGGAGAAATGGGATGGGTTTGTGGGTGAAGAATGGAAGAGAAGGGAGAGAAAACCACGAGACCCGTCGACGTTCCCTTGGATGATAAATGACTCCACACTCACAATAACAAACATGGCCGCCCCTGATCATTGGCATCACCCCACCCGCGGCTACCAGCAGAGATGTTAATAGCAACAATTTGGAAGGTAAACAACATGGTATTAACATGTTGGAGGTAGTGGAGCTGTGTTTCGGGGTGAGGTGAGCTAGTCAGGAAGCGACGTAAGTCATGATGGATGGTTTCAGACCTCAATCTGAGATCTCAAGGAGGATTCGATTACTTTACCAGTGTTACACTCCATTTTAGTAAGAGCATTACACTCCTTTATAGTCACATTATAAATGGTATACAATACCGACGAACTGATAAGCCAGACACATCTGTGACTCAAGGAATATTAACTGAAGTAAAGTATCGCTTGCCATGGAGGCAGAGATGAATCACTCCTCTGAATCACTCATCAGCGTTGGTGGAAGATGAAGTAAACGAAGTGGAAAAGTAGCGTGTCTAGGCTAGAAGACTCATTATCTTGCAACAAAATTAATGGACTGATTACATTAGACTGCCTCTCCACTTCGTCTTCCACCAACGTTGGTGTCTGCATCAGTGTGGTTCACCTCTGTATTCGACTGACGAAGCCTGCAACGCAGGCGAAACCTTTCGTCAATAAAGATCCTGAGTGTTTCACGTGTGTCTTACCTATTAACTTGTTTTAATGATAATTTCCTGTACCCTGTATCAGTGTTACACTTTCTTATAGATGGGGTTTAACACTGTAGTAACTTGTACTGTACTAGTGTTACACTTCTTTATAGCTGGAGCTTAACACTACGGTCACTCATAGTGGTTATGTGAGGAAGCTTTACAGTCACTGATAATGTTGGTTTTGATGGTCTCCTATCACAAGATGTAGGACTGCTTATAGTGAACTATTTCCATTAACGGGGCAAAAGTTATGAATCAAAATCTCCGTGTCAATGTACCAATGTGCTATTTTTCCCCCCATTACTTTTCATATATTTATTTCAGGTGGTCGCAGAGCTAAATACGGTAGACAAGATAATTCTAATTAGAGTAAGTGCTGGGCAAATCTTTGTTTACAAGTGATGTTTCGCCTTAGGAGTAAAACGTTGCATGTGAATAGTGTGGTGTCTACCTAGAGGGTATTCCGAGAATCAACGTCCCCGCGGCCCGGCCCACGACCAGGCCTCCCAGTGGATCAGCCTGATCAACGAGGCTGTTACTTTTCCGTATTTGTTGGCAAGTCTTTTTCATCCGACAACAGGATGATTCCGTATGATTTAGTCTATCCGTAACATTGCCACTGACCGCAGCTCGATAAATTGGTTCTGGATTCTGTGGCGAGAAATGTGGACATCCGCTTAGATTAGTGTCGCCAACTGAGGCTACATCCGTCTCAGTTAGGCCTGGTTAGCGCCGGCCCACTGATCAAATGTACCACCACTACTACCATCACCATCACCAACCACCACCACCATCACCATCACCAACCATCACCACAACAACAACAAACCACCGTCATCATCATCTACACCAACATTATCTTCTTGCTGTCGATTTACCTGGAGTATACCTGGAGGGTGTTCCGGGGGGGGGTTCAACGCCCCCGCGGCACGGTCCATGACCAGACTGGTGGATCAGGGCCTGATCAACTAGGTTGTTACTGCAGGTACACACATTCTCTGCCGAATATTTATGAAAAAATTCTGAAATACTTTGTATTATTATGGTAAGAGTTCTCTTGCAGCGAGTTGAAATTATATTTCTAGGAAGTAAACAACTTTCCTGAGGGAGGTGAAAGTGACTTCTTCCTGCTGCAGCTTCTGTTAGAACGCACACGTACGTGCATGCACACACACACACACACACACACACACGCGCGCGCGGCGCGCGGGGCCAGCAACTAGGACTCGACCCCTGCAACCTCAACTAGGTGAGTACACACATAGACACAGGAGAATTTGTGTGTGTGTGTGTACTCACCTATTTGTGGTTGCAGGGGTCGAGTCATAGCTCCTGGCCCCGCCTCTTCACTGATTGCTACTAGGTCCTCTCTCTCCCTGCTCCATGAGCTTTATCATACCTCGCCTTAAAACTATGTATGGTTCCCGCCTCCACTACTTCACTTTCTAGGCTATTCCACGGCTTGACTACTCTATGACTGAAGAAATACTTCCTAACATCCCTTTGATTCATCTGAGTCTTCAACTTCCAATTGTGACCTCTTGTGTCTGTGTCCCATCTCTGGAACATCCCGTCTTTGTCCACCTCGTCTATTCCGCGCAGTATGCTATATGTCGTTATCATGTTTCCCCTGACCCTCCTGGCCTCCAGTGTCGTCAGGCCGATTTCCCTCAACCTTTCTTCGTAGGACAATCCCCGTAGCTCTGGGACTAGTCTTGTTGCAAACCCTTGCACTTTCTCTAATTTCTTGACATGCTTGACTAGGTGTGGATTCCAAACTGGTGCTGCATACTCCAGTATGGGCCTGACGTAAATGGTATACAGAGTCTTGAACGAATCCTTACTGAGGTATCGGAACGCTATCCGTAGGTTTGCCAGGCGCCCGTATGCTGCAGCAGTTATCTGATTGATGTGCGCCTCAGGAGATATGCTCGGTGTTATACTCACCCCCAGATCTTTTTCTTTGAGTGAGGTTTGCAGACTTTGGCCATCTAAACTATATTGTGTCTGCGGTCTTCTTTGCCCTTCCCCAATCTTCATGCCTTTGCATTTGGCAGGGTTAAACTCAAGGAGCCAGTTGCTGGACCAGGCTTGTAGCCTGTCCAGGTCTCTTTGTAGTCCTGCCTGATCCTCACCCGATTTGATTCTTCTCATTAACTTCACATCATCCGCAAACAAGGACACTTCTGAGTCTATCCCTTCCGTTATGTCATTCACATATACCAAGAACAGCACAGGTCCTAGGACTGACTCCTGTGGAACCCCGCTTGTCACAGGCGCCCACTCTGACACCTCGTCACGTACCATGACTCGTTGTTGCCTCCCTGTCAGGTATTCTCTGATCCATTGCAGTGCCTTTCCTGTTATGTGTGCCTGATCCTCTAGCTTTTGCAGTAACCTCTTGTGAGGAACTGTGTCGAAGGCCTTCTTGCAGTCCAAAAAAATGCAGTCGATCATCCCCTCTCTCTCTTGTCTTACTTCTGTCACCTTGTCATAAAACTCTAGTAGGTTTGTGACACAGGATTTTCCCTCCCTGAAACCATGCTGGTTGTCAATTATACACTAGTTTCTTTCCAGGTGCTCCACCACTCTCCTCCTGATGATCTCCATGACCTTGCATACTATACACGTTAGTGATACAGGTCTGTAGTTTAGTGCCTCATGTCTGTCTCCCTTTTTAAAAATTGGGACTACATTTGCCATCTTCCATACCTCGGGGAGTTGCCCAGTTTCAAATGATGTGTTGAAGATCTTTGTTAATGGTACACACAATATCTCTGCTCCCTCTTTAAGGACCCACGGAGAGATGTTGTCTGGTCCCACCGCCTTTGAGGTGTCAAGTTCGCATAGCAGCTTCTTCACCTCCTCCTTGGTTATATGTACCTCATCCAGCACTCGCTGGTGCACCCCCCTGCTCTGATTTCCTGGAGTCCTACTGGTTTCCACTGTAAATACTTCTTTAAATCTCGTGTTGAGCTCCTGACATACCTCCCGGCCGTTTCTTGTGAATTCCCCATCACCCTTCCTCAGTCTGATTACCTGGTCCTTGACTGTTGTTTTCCTCCTGATGTGGCTGTACAACAGCTTCGGGTCAGTCTTGACTTTCGATGCTATGTTATTTTCGTATTGCCGCTGAACCTCCCTTCTTATCTGTGCATATTCGTTTCTGGCTCTTCGGCTAATCTCTTTATTTTCCTGAGTTCTCTGTCTTCTGTACCTTTTCCATTCTCTAGTACACCTAGTTTTTGCCTCCCTACACCTTTGGGTGAACCAAGGACTCGTTCTGTTCTTCCCATTATTTCTGTTTCCCTTGGGAACAAACCTCTCCTCTGCCTCCTTGCATTTTGTTGCGACATAGTCCATCATTTCTTGTACTGGTTTTCCTGTCAGTTCCCTCTCCCACCGAATGTCTTGAAAGAAGTTCCTCAAGCCTGAGTAGTTCCCCCTTTTGTAGTTTGGTTTTTCCCACCCTATTCCTGCTGCTCTCTCCACTTGGAGCTCAACTATGTAGTCGAAGCACAGAACCACATGATCACTAGCTCCCAGGGGCCTTTCATACATGATATCCTCGATGTCAGAACTACTCAAGGTGAATACAAGGTCCAGTCTTGCTGGTTCATCCTCTCCTCTCTCTCTGGTAGTGTCTCTAACATGTTGATGCATGAGGTTTTCCAGTACCACATCCATCATCTTGGCTCTCCATGTTTCGGGACCCCCATGGGGCTCCAGGTTTTCCCAGTCAATCTCCTTGTGATTGAAATCACCCATAACTAGAAACTTTGATCCCCCCATATGTGCTCTCCTGGCCACCTCGGCTAGTGTGTCGACCATTGCTCTGGTGCTCTCATCGTATTCTTCTCTTGGCCTCCTGCAGTTCTGTGGTGGGTTGTACATTACTGCAATTATCACCTTATGTCCCTCAGACTGGATTGTTCCTACTAAGTAGTCCGTTTCGCCCGTGCCGTCCATTCCTTCCATTTTCTCAAACCCCCAATGGTTTTTAATGAGCAGTGCAACTCCTCCTCCCCCTCTCCTCCCTCTGTCTTTCCTGAGGATTTGATATCCGGATGGAAATATTGAATCTGTTATTATTCTGGTGAGTTTTGTTTCTGTGAGTGCTATTATGTCTGGGGATGTCTCCTTGATTCTTTCGTGCCACTCCTCATACTTATTTGTTATTCCATCTGCATTTGCATACCACACCTTCAACTTCTTTTCTAAGATTGTGGTCTGGGAGGTGTATTGGGGTTGGGGAAGTGGGAGACCTGATAAGGAACTATGGGTGGTTGCTGTGGGGGTGGAGTTTGTAATTCAGTGGGGGGGGCATTGGATGTGGCATGGGTGTTTTGGTTTAGAGTGTTTGGTTGCACTGGGGTTGACCTGGTTGGGAGGCTTCTATAGGAAGTTGTGAGGGAGGCTGTATTTGATCTTCCTGTGTCTGGGATCTCCTGTCTGTCTTCTCCATCCCCTCTCTTTCCTCTTTTTGCCTTTGTCCCATCTCTCTCAGTTTCTGCCTTTCTGCTTGTGTTCTGTCGCGGTCGAGATACACCTTCCTGTATGCCGGCATGTCCTTTAATCGTGCTTTCTCCTGCAGGATCCTGTTCCGAGTCGATTCTGCCTTGAAGGTCACTTTCACTGGCCGGGTTCTTTTTTTACAAACCCCCCTATTCTCCGAAAATTTTCCAGCTGGGTCATGTCGTCTTCTCCTATTGCTTTCATGATGCTTTCAATTGCTTTTTTCCCCTTGTTTTCTTGCTTTATATGTTTTCCCTTCAACTTCCTGGAGCCCATACACAAAGACTGACCTCACCCTTTCATTCTCCCACTACATATCCCTGTGTATCCCCTCATTCAATTTGATTTCCTCCATTTCAGCTTTCCTTTCTTCAGTTTCACTAGCTAATGTACTTGGGCTCAGTGGCCTGTCATTTTCCCTTCTCGGCTTTCCCTGGGCTCTGCTGTGGTCTGTTAGGGCCTCCACATATAGCTTAGCTCTTTCATTTACTACAGTCTCCACTGATTGAGTGTGTATTGATGCTCATTTAGTGTTTCCAGGGGTCGAGAATCAACTGGTTCCTCCTTCTCCTGGGTCTAATTATACCTACTCTTGAAACTCTGTATTAAGTTTACCTCCGGCAACTCCTCATCTAACTCATTTCGCTTGTTTACCAACCCAAGGCTGAAGAAATATTTCCTGACTTTTCTGTTACCCATTTGTGTTCTTAGCCTTTATGCCTTCTCTCCCTTATGCCTCACATTTCAAACTGTCTGCTACAGTGTAATATATAAATATCTTTCATGCCGTTATCATGGCTTTCCTAAACCTAAGTTGATAGGTTTAATGAAGTCTTTCTTTACAGTTTAGCCTTGCTAGTTCTGGGAAACAACATTGATGTCAAGTTTACTAATTGTTTCAGTTTTAAAATGTATACTCAGATATGTATTTCATGCTGGAGATGCATACTCTAATATTGGTTTGATGTGCGTCGTGTGCAGTGTCTTGGGATAATCTTTATTGAGGTATCTAAGGGTAATTCCAAGATTTGCTTGCCTCTCTGGCGTTGCTGATGTTATGTGATTATATGAACCGCTGGCGATGTGTTCGGTGTAATGATTACCCTCAAGTCCTTTTCTTTACTTGCTTTTTTGTAGGTTTTCTCTTCTTCCTTGTGTGTGTATATTAGTGTGTATATGTATTTTAGTTAGCTAGTTAGTGTGTGTGTGTGTGTGTGTGTGTGTGTGTGTGTGTCAGTGTGAGAGTATTCAATTTGTCATTTCCAGAACGGAGTCTCAGCTCCCGATCCGTCCTCTTGAACTACAATCACTGGCATTATTGTATCTTGGCCTCTAGGCTCTTTCATACCTACTCTTGAAGCTATATATGAGGTTTGTCTCTACCATTTCTTCCATTAGCTCATTCCAATGACTTACATCAATGAGATTGAAAAAAAAAACCACATTTCCTAACATTATTGAGGCTTATCTGTTTTTTGCGTTTCTCCCGCGTTTCCTCGTCGCTGCGCCTCGCATCTTAGTCTGTTCCTATTACCCAATTAATTTCTTCGAATATCTTGCACTTCGTAATAGTGTCTTTCCTGGCTATTTTCTCTTCTAAGGTCTTCATGTTCAGTTTTTCCAGCAGTTTGGTGGCTGTTCCGTAACTTGTAGATCTTTGCTCTAGATTCTTAAATTTTGAGCTTCTTCTTATGGTAATCATAATAATATACTGTCCAACCTCACAACTTTTGATGTTTTCAACTTTTTTTTACCAACTTTATTACCTCCATCTTTGATATTTAGATGATATTCAGTTTCTATTGGCTAGCCATTTCACTCCCGGTTTTTGGCACCATTCTAAAGGACCCCAATGGAAATAAGTCACTCTGACATTTTTGGGTTATCCCAGGTTCTCTACACATATGCTGCTAAGTATGATAATCTATGTAACTGTATTTGTGTATACCTGAATAAACTTACATAAAAAAACCATATCACGGGCGGGGTTTGAACCCGCGATCATAGAGTCTCAAAACTCCAGACCGTCGCGTTAGCCACTGGACCAGCTAGTCACAATAAGATTCGTCCAACTAGGTATACTTCTACACCATAGGAAGGTTAGCATAGGCACTTCGTGAGTCATGTTAAACTTACATATGCTGCTATGTATGATAATCTATGTAACTGTATTTGTGTATAGCTGAATAAACTTACTTCTACCCTCAGCTTAATACCTCCTGAAAAACCTTTTGCTCAGTTCTCTTCCTCCAACTTTAGTTTTCTGGTTACCTTCGTTTTCTGTTCTTAATTCTTATCTGTGGTGTTTCTCTCTCTCGTTTGATTCATTTGTAAAAATATCCTTTAGCTCATCCTATTATACGAGGTTTGATTTCCTGTTTGGTACCTGATCCCTCACTTCTGCTGAACGTGACACCACTTTCCCGCAGCTGGGTTTGTAGCGCATTCAGTTCACACACTGAGGTCCGTGGTTCGATCCCCATTACGGGTGGAAACATTTGGGTGTGTTTCCCTAAGACACCTGCTGTCCCTGTTCACCTAGCAGTAAGTAGGTATCTGGGTGTTAGCCGACTGGTGTGGGTCGCATCCTGGGGACAAAGTTAGCCTAATTTACCAGAAATACTCTACATAACCAGGGGTTTCTATACAGTATGTCATTGATGTCAGCTATGGCCTGTTTAAGTTGTATCGTGTACTTGTAGAAGCAAAGATTATTATTATTATTGTTATTATCATTATTATTTCACTGGAGAGAAGCGTTCTTGTATACACAGTTCCACTCTGAAAAAAAAAATCATCTCGTTTTTGCTGTCTCTGATCCTGAAACTGCTGACTAGTCTACCAATTTTGGTGAGTGCATGCGCATGAGTGTGGGGGCGTGTGAGTGTGTGCATGAGTATGTGGGTGAGTGTGTGGGTGCGTGAGTGTGTGAGTGCGTGAGTGTGTGGGTGCGTGAGTGTGTGGGTGCGTGAGTGTGTGGGTGCGTGAGTGTGTGAGTGCGTGAGTGTGTGGGTGCGTGAGTGTGTGGGTGCGTGAGTGTGTGGATGCGTGAGTGTGTGGGTGCGTGAGTGTGGATGTGTCAGCATTATTTAAATAATCCTGTGTCTGTGAAAATCAAATGTTGTTTTTCCCTCTTAAAGTACTTTGGAAAAATAATTATATAACCAAGGAATAAAAAAAAAAACGAAAACTGGGCCAAATTTCATGTAGACTTTTATTAAGTAATCTAAACCTCAATGAAAAAAAGACTAATCAAAGTTAATATAATATTAATGATTTAAAATATTGAGAAAATGATGACTAAGACAATTCCTCCACCGTCTATAGTTTGTCTTTATTGGATTGAAAAAGTCACTGATGGGCGAAACGTCTCCATTAATAAAGATACATATGTATCTTATTCATCAAGCATTAAATAATAATAATAATAATAATAATAATAATAATAATAATAATAATAATAATAATAATAATAATAATAATAATAATAATAATAATAATAATAATTTTTTATTTCTACAGGCACATATATAACGTATACAGACCATAGCTGACTTTAATGACATATTAAATAGAAAGTCTCTGTTTATACAGAACATTTCGGGCAAATTAGGTTAATTTTGTCTCTAGGATGCGACCCACACCAGTCTGCTAATACTCAGGTACCTATTACTGCTAGGTGAGCAGGGACAGCAGGTGTCTTAAGGAATCGCGCCATAACGTTTCCATCCATACCGGAGATCGAATCACAGACCTCAATATGCGAGCTGAGTGCGCTATCAACCGAGCTACGGGGCACCTAATCGCACAATATGTCTTGAAGCCCTAGGCATGTATGGTATGGGCAGCGCCCTCGTGAAGCACTGTGGTTGACCAGGGGGTTACAATTCCTCTCCCCCGTGGTACAAACTCCTCCAGGAGTGAACACGTTTCATTATATATATATATATATATATATATATATATATATATATATATATATATATATATATATATATATATATATATATATATATATATATACGTATATACTTGACGTGCTGTTGGAGTGTGAGCAAAGTAACATTTATGAAGAGGTTCAGGGAAACCGGCAGGCCGGACTTGAGTCCTGGAGATGGGAAGTACAGTGCCTGCACTCTGAAGGAGGGGTGTTAATGTTGCAGTTTAAAAACTGTAGTGTAAAGCACCCTTCTGGCAAGACAGTGATGGAGTGAATGATGGTGAAAATTTTTATTTTTCGGGCCACCCTGCCTTGGTGGGAATCGGCCAGTGTGCTAATAAAAAAAAATAAATATATATACAAAACAACCACTGTGAAAGAATAGAGAAATTCCAAGCGCTTTCGTGACTACTCACATTATCAAGGAACAATAAAAGTAATGCATCAAAGGAAGGCATATAAAGGGTCTAACTCACACCTCACTATCACATCCCACAACAAAGCAACACCTGACGCGCGACTCATAAGAAAGATAACACTGCAGCAGGCCCGCTGGCCCAACTAGACAGGTCCTTCACACAACCCACCAACAAACTATTCTACTCCAGAATTAAGAATTTTAAAACTTATTATTTGCCTAATGTATTATTAAATTCTTCCCAAATTCTATTAATAATAAATGGATCTAATTTATATAAACCAAAGGAAATATTCATATTATTGTCAAAACTGCTTTTTATGAAACAAGATTCAATTATATTCCTGTCGACCATGGACTTGCTTGATACAACTTTTTCAACTTTTTGAAAATCAATTGGATGGTTAAAATCTCTTACATGAATAAATAGAGCATTGGAATCTTGTCCAGTTCTAATGCTATATTTATGGTGTTTTAATCTTAGTTCGAGATTTTTACCAGTTTGACCGTAATAAACTTTATCGCAAATTTTACAAGGAATCTTATAGACACATTCTTCAGCATTTTGGGGGGAATTCTTTATCAAAAGTTTTTTTTACTGTATCAAGATTTTTAAATACAACTTTGATATTAAAAGTCTTAAGAAGAGAAGGCATATCAAGCAAGTTTTCATGGTAAGGGAGAACCAACATATTTTTAGTTGAATAAGGCTGGTTGTCCCTTTTTGGATTGTAAAAAGTATTTCTAGCAACTTTAAAAGATTTATCAATTACATTTCTTGGGTATTTTAAATCATTACCTATTTCATAAATTTTGGATATTTCCTCATCTATGAACTCAGGACTACAAATGCGTAAAGCTCTCAAAAAACATTGATGAGAAAACAGACAGTTTCACTTTATCTTCATGTGAAGGATAATAGTGGACATAGGAAGGTCTAAAGGTGTCTCTATCTATCTAAAGGTGTCTCTGTCTATCTTTAGGTGTCTCTCTCTATCTAAAGGTTTCTCTGTCTATCGCACACCAGACGTTATCATGTTTTTAAAGCTAATTAAATAAGAAAATTAAGCAATGTCTACAAATATCTATCTGTTAAATTAGACACATTTGCAACTCTTGGGTATCTTTATTGAGGAAACGTTTCGCCACACAGTGGCTTCATCAGTCCATACACAGGAGAAACTTGAAGAACAGAAGGAGAATGAGGTAATCAGTCCCTCAACCTTGAGTCGATGTGGTCAGTCCATCAATCTTGAATAGAATACGGCATATGAGCGGAGAAGCAGCTTATAAACCGTATGGTAGGAGAGGTGCAGCAGTCGTAGGTGGTGACACATTTGTCCAATGCGGAAGTAGGTCGTGCCCAAGGGTTAGGCAAGCGAAGAATTCCCAAGTATTAAGATCCCAAGAAGTTGCAGTGTCTGAAAGGATTGTAGATGAATGGTTCAAATATCTGTCTATCTAGAGGTGTCTTTGAGCGATCTAAAAGCTGTTCCCCAATTCTTGTCCGAATTAATTTAGCTAAGAGAGGCACCTCGAGGCTGTCACATAGCTGTTGATCCGAGGAAATGGAACCAATATCTTCCGCGAATCAAACCTGATATCGACCTCTCATTCTAAGGGGCTGTGGTTTCAAAACTAGCATCGGTACGTGGTTTTAGAACAATAGCATTGGTACATGGTTTCAAAACTAGCGTCGGTAAACAAACCATATCATCGGTACGTGGTTTCAAAACTAGCATCGGTACGTGGTTTCAAAACTAGCATCGGTACGTGGTTTCAAAACAATAGCATCGATACGTGGCTTCAAAACAACAGCATCGGTACGTGGTTTCAAAAGAATAGCATCGGTACGTGGTTTCAAAACAATAGCATCGGTACGTGGTTTCAAAAGTAGCATCGGTACGCAGGCTAAAGATCCGCATATGCTTTTAGCATTATCTTGTAACTTCGAAATTAAAAACCATCGTTTTGTTGATCTGGTGAGATCTATAATTATTTTTTTCCATTGACCGCCTGGTCAAAACTGCCCGCGGACGCAGAGATATTGACCAGTTGCACGACAACTGTCGGCTGCAGCAACTGTTTTCTAATTTCTGGATGTGAATATATATATACTCTTAACTTTTGGAACGTCAAGAGTATCTTCTTTATAATAATAATAATAATAATAATAATAATAATAATAATAATAATAATAATAATAATAATAATAATAATAATAATAAAAGTATTAATAATAACAATAACAGTAATAAAAATATAATAATAACAATAATAGTAATAAAAATAATAATAACAATAATTAAAAATAATAATTAAAATTAATAATAATAATAATAATAATAATAATAATAATAATAATAATAATAATAATAATAATAGTATTTCGGGCTGAATGACCCTCAAGTCAAAATTTGCATAACAGCAATTAGTAATTTTGAGTTTGAGGAGCAAAATCCACACATTATTACTCAATCTACATTCTTCTGAAAGCAAAATCTCGCCGAGACAAGTTGGAAAAACTAAGATAAAGTTACAGACTCAGAAGTTAGTTTTCGATATCAGTTTTTCACCGGGCAAGATATGGATGCATTAACATTTGTAAGAGAAAGAAAAAACACTAATTCACTTATAATAATTTTTTTTTTTGTAAATGCTGTTGGCTGTCTTGTTATGCTCCTTTGTTTCTCAGTGTTTTTCTCGTAAATGCGCTACAAAAAAGTGAATAAAAAAATTGAATAGGACGTTTTTTGAAGGCCTTTCCGGGGGCAGTCATATTTTGCATGTGCTTATTTAATCGCATATACGAGAAATTGTTCTATATAGAAGAGCTTTATAAGACAGCCGACTGAATATATATATTTTATTTTTAATTTCGAAGTTTGTTTTCGTTAAGTCTGGTGTGTGTCCTCCTCCTGAGCTGCTCTCTGTATATATACAATCCTATCCTAGTCAGTAAGACACATGCACAACACCTGGGTGTCTTTATTGATGAATAAGACACATGCACAACACCTGGGTGTCTTTATTGATGAATAAGACACATGCACAACACCTGGGTGTCTTTATTGATGAATAAGACACATGCACAACACCTGGGTGTCTTTATTGATGAATAAGACACATGCACAACACCTGGGTGTCTTTATTGATGAATAAGACACATGCACAACACCTGGGTGTCTTTATTGATGAATAAGACACATGCATAACACCTGGGTGTCTTTATTGATGAATAAGACACATGCACAACACCTGAGTGTCTTTATTGATGAATAAGACACATGCACAACACCTGGGTGTCTTTATTGATGAATAAGACACATGCACAACACCTGGGTGTCTTTATTGATGAATAAGACACATGCACAACACCTGGGTGTCTTTATTGATGAATAAGACACATGCACAACACCTGGGTGTCTTTATTGATGAATAAGACACATGCACAACACCTGGGTGTCTTTATTGATGAATAAGACACATTCACAACACCTGGTTGTCTTTATTGATGAATCAGATATATGTACAACACCTGGGTGTTTTTATTGATGAATAAGACACATGCACAACACCTGGGTGTCTTTATTGATGAATAAGACACATGCACAACACCTGAGTGTCTTTATTGATGAATAAGACACATGCACAACACCTGGGTGTCTTTATTGATGAATAAGACACATGCACAACACCTGGGTGTCTTTATTGATGAATAAGACACATGCACAACACCTGGGTGTCTTTATTGATGAATAAGACACATGCACAACACCTGGGTGTCTTTATTGATGAATAAGACACATGCACAACACCTGGGTGTCTTTATTGATGAATAAGACACATGCATAACACCTGGGTGTCTTTATTGATGAATAAGACACATGCACAACACCTGAGTGTCTTTATTGATGAATAAGACACATGCACAACACCTGGGTGTCTTTATTGATGAATAAGACACATGCACAACACCTGGGTGTCTTTATTGATGAATAAGACACATGCACAACACCTGGGTGTCTTTATTGATGAATAAGACACATGCACAACACCTGGGTGTCTTTATTGATGAATAAGACACATGCACAACACCTGGGTGTCTTTATTGATGAATAAGACACATTCACAACACCTGGTTGTCTTTATTGATGAATCAGATATATGTACAACACCTGGGTGTTTTTATTGATGAATAAGACACATGCACAACACCTGGGTGTCTTTATTGATGAATAAGACACATGCACAACACCTGAGTGTCTTTATTGATGAATAAGACACATGCACAACACCTGGGTGTCTTTATTGATGAATAAGACACATGCACAACACCTGGGTGTCTTTATTGATGAATAAGACACATGCACAACACCTGGGTGTCTTTATTGATGAATAAGACACATGCACAACACCTGGGTGTCTTTATTGATGAATAAGACACATGCACAACACCTGGGTGTCTTTATTGATGAATAAGACACATTCACAACACCTGGTTGTCTTTATTGATGAATCAGATATATGTACAACACCTGGGTGTTTTTATTGATGAATAAGACACATGCACAACACCTGGGTGTCTTTATTGATGAATAAGACACATGCACAACACCTGGGTGTCTTTATTGATGAATCAGATATATGCACAACACCTGGGTGTTTTTATTGATGAATAAGACACATGCACAACACCTGGGTGTCTTTATTGATGAATCAGATATATGTACAACACCTGGGTGTCTTTATTGATGAATAAGACACATGCACAACACCTCAACTCTATCCGGTGTTGTATTCTCCTGCATTCGACAATAAAGATTCCCAAATATTGCACGTGTCGTATCAGTTTATTGGTTATTGTAGACCATCAATAACTTGATACAATACTATCATGTCTGAAAGCGAGAGAGTAACAAACCTTGTTCTTCGTCAGACCAGAGCTGGTGGACTGATCACGTCGAGACTACTTCTACTGTCTCTAGCGTTATATTCACCTCTGTTAGACCGACTCAGGCAGATTTGAAACTCCCCACACTGTGCCCTCTGAACATCAGTTTAGCGGGAAGATGGGCGACCAGCACATAACACGGACAGAGAAACACTAACCATTTCCTGAGAGAAAGATCTTCAAATATACAATGACGCAGTCACTGTGTTTCGCTATTCCCATCTTCAGACTACTAAAAAAATATGCACAGACTGCGATTTTGTTTTATTGACATATTTACATAGCGAAAATGGAGGAAAAAGAATGATATATGATAGCGATGGATAGAGGACGACAGAGATGAGGTATGTCTGTCCGCGGTATAAACACTATGGCGGCAGCTCTCCGCTCACACCCGCAGATTCCTCTTTCTAAATACACGAGCATCTTTACGTGTCTCATCATTTGATTTTCAAGACAATGGGAGTGATTTCTTGGGGCAGTGAGACGGTAGTCACATAATGCTCCATTTGTCTGGCTCCTGACGCCTACACTCTTTGTATATCTTCTTTTATTGCAACTAATTTTCAGGCAGTTAAGTTTTTTTTAGATATTTAAGTTTTAAGTTTTAAATAATGTGATATTACAAGGACCCCAATGGAAATAAATCACTTTGACTTTTTTGGTTATCCTGGGTAATTTACACTATGTATGGTAATTGTACTTTTATGTACCTGTGCTTAAATACACTAAGACAGGAGTAAGTTTATTTAGGTACAGGTACACATAACTACACTTAACATACATAATGTAAATTACTTAGGATAACCCCAAAAAGTCAATTACAGTGACTTATTTCCATTTGGGCCCTTGTAATATCTTATTATTGAACCCATAAAAGTAAAAACAATTAAATAACTAGGGCACTGAAATAGGCCTATTGGCCTTCTCTTGATATGTTTAATACACTTTCAGCCATAAACACTCGTATACCCTTTCAATCTACGTTTAAATCTAGTCAAAGTTCTGGCCGTAGTGAATCTACCTGGAATCTTGTTCCACCCAGCTACGACTCTATTTTCATTACCAATACTTCCTTATAGCCTTTCTAAATCTAAATTTGTCTAACCGGAATTCAGTTCCTCTTGTCCTATCTAAGGTTAGATATTTTTAGCATGTTATTTATATCCTCTGATTTTTTTCCCGTTTTCCATTTGCATGCTTCAATCAGATCATCCCTAATTCTACGTCTTTCCATAGAGTGCACATTCAGTGGTCTCTGTTTACGCAGGAAAGATTTCTGATATATGGGATCAAATTCTAAATCCATCTCTGTATATTTTTGTGTTCTACCTTTTTCTAAGTAATTCAGCTTGCGTATTCGATTATTTTTACGAAGTCTTAATTTTTTACTACAAAATTATCGCAGTTATGGATAACTTGTACATATATTAAGGAGCTCCATGTATTTAAATTTTTCAGGTGATGGCGGTGTTGATCTGACGATGAACACAGCTGATCATAGGACAGCACTGCGTCTCCAGGTTGATCAGGGGTAAATATTGTTCGTACAGATTGTGTTTCTCAGTTGGTCAATAGCAAACATTGTGTTTCTCATTGGGTCAGTGGTAAAAATTGTTTCTCAGTTGGTCACATTTAAGTGTCTCTCAGCTGAGCAGACATAAGATTTACAATCTCATTTGATCACAGGCAAACACCGCGGTTCGTGATCTCAGCAGATCAAATATAAAACTTTCACATCATAGTTTATCGAAAGCTTTCTTGGCCACACTATTTTATATTCTGACTGAATAATAAGAAAAAAAATCTGAAGTTACGCAGGCGGACGGGTGCAATAGCGTTTCCGTCCGTCCGTCTATTGCCCAGGAGGTCAGACTTTCCAAGATGCTCGCTCTGCATTTCAGGACATTGTTGGGTAGTTATCCAGTGATTTTTTGAATGGGCTGTGAAATGTAGCTGGGTAGGCCAGAGGATGCTTCACCAATTATCAGCTTAACACCTGACTAACACCCATGTCAAGAGAAAAATGTCCCGTGTCCTGAGGGATACGATACAGCCGCTGCTTCTCTGACCACGGTACAAGTGAGATTAGAACTCATGGCAAGTGAGTCGAAAAACTCTATCTGGTCCTCCAGGAAATTTCTTAAAGCTTTAAAAATATTTGTGATAAATGGCTTTGAAAACCCACAAGTTGAAGATTGAGACATTTATGCAACATATAGGAATCTTTATTGAAGAAACGTTTCGCCACACAGTGGCTTCATCAGCCCAATACAAAGCAGAAAGGTGTAAGGAGAGTAGTAGTTTGAGGTAATCGATTCCAGGCTGAGGGACTGATTACCTCAAACTACTCCTCTCATTACACCTTTCTGATTCGTATTGGACTGATGAAGGCACTGTGTAGCGAAACGTTTCTTCAATAAAGATTTCCATATGTCGCATAAGTGTCTCAATCGTTAAAAAATATTGCTGTATTCCTGTTAGTCTCTCTGGTTTGCAAGTGGGTGGGTGATGTTTACCTCTGTCGGGATTACGGACGGATCCACCGCTCTGGGTCCTGGGTTCTCTGTCTTTGGGTTCCAGTGGTCGCAGGTTACCCTTGGGTTCGTTTCGTACCTGTCTATCAATTGCCGGATTTCCGCCTCTTATGATTAGCATCCAATTTCTAGCCTCTTTTTTCATTTGCATATATTGAAATGCGTGATGCTGGGTGGCACAGGAACGGATTTCCGGTACACAGTCCGTAATTCGTGTCAATCTTAGATGTACCCCAGGTGTGGTTCTATATAATCCCATCACGAATTTTTAAGGTACATAATCAAAATATTTTTACAGATATATTTTTTCGTTGACATTGATACTAAATGTTTTATTTCTGGACTAAACCTGACTTACAACCTCACCTAACCTAACTAAAACTAGCATAATTTTGTTTAGCTTAATTCTGCTATGTATAGTATAGGTCAGTTTAAGTTTATTTAATGTAAACATCAATGTTATATACATTTTTTGGTTATGTTCAGATTGATTTCCGGTAAAAATAAATTTTCATTCAGCCGAATAGGTCAAACCCGCCGGTTCGGCTTGATCGGCACGACATTATATATATATATATATAATATATATATATATATATATATATATAATATATATAATATATATATATATATATATATATATATATATATATATATATATATATATATATATATATATATATATATATATATATATATATATGAATAATACATATATATATATATATATATATATATATATATATATATATATATATATATATATATATATATATATATATATATATATATATATATATATATATCGTCAAGTATTGTTATCATAAATTCAGGGTTTGATATGTTCGAAACCAGATAATATTGACCATAAATATTTTCACTCCAAGACTGTGTGTTGAGAGGAGAATTAAATTCTTGACATTGATCAAAAGATCTGATGAACATCCATGGGGCTTCGGGGGGGTAGGGGATTTCTAGCTTTGGTATTGTCTAATCAAGTATAATGCTCACTAATGGTTTCAGAAATTACAGACACATGGTCTGAGACCACCATAGTGAAACGTAATCGTCTGTAATCGAGTGTCAGTGATGGGGAACCACGCTTCCAGGAGACGTAGTTTAAAGCAATGTTTTAGAGAAATTTAAATAAAGGCGTTGGATAAAGTTTTCCTTGATATTAGTGACATACACATTGTTTACCTTGTTTTTGTATTATTGTTTTTGTTATTATTGTTATTATTTTCATAGGGAAGCTCTAAAGCCGAAAGGGTTATGGAGCGGCTGTTATCGTCGTAGTTCATTGTTGTGTTTCTACTGTGACGATTTTTTGGTGTGTGCAAAGTGTATAAACACCTAGAGGTGTCTATCTCCCGGTGTATATACATCGAGATGTGCATCTCTTAGTTTATATACACCTAGCTGTGTATCTCTAAATGAACACGTATATACCGAGATGTGAATCTCTAAATTTATACATAATGAAAGGTGTGTGTCTCTATATACATCTCAGAGTGTATATACACCACAAGGTGTATCTTGCTTTGTATACACTGAGGTATATGTCGATTTACTGTTGTTTTTGTTTCAGAGTTGGAGAACTCACTGAGAAATACAATGTAATAACCTACGTGATATGTCAAGGCATCTTAATAATGAAAATTAGATACTTGATTTATTAAGAAAATATTCTAAATTTGCTTGTAACAGATAAGACGTTTGTAGATAAAAATCTTGATATACTCCTGTTAACCTTTGTGGACACCCCCTACCCCCACCACCACCTGGGAGGCCAACCATCTGGAAAAGACCCTGGCCGGGACAAGACAGACGAACCTACTACGGTTTGTGGGGCCTAGTTCTTAGGCCTTTTCCTTGTCCATATGCCATATGAACGCATATGGTTACACAATAAACTAGTAACTACCATCCCCATGATAGATACGAGGTGTCCAATAAATTAGCCACTAGCATCCCCAAGATGGATACGAGGTGCATAGTAACCCTTAATCTTATTAAAGTTAGGTTAGGTTAGCTAGGGTTACGTTAGGTTAGGTTAGGTCAGCTAGGGTTAGGTTAGGTTAGGTCAGCTAGATTAGGTTAGGTTAGGTTAGGTCAGCTACAGTTAGGTTAGGTTAGGTTAGGTTAGGTCAGCTAGGTTAGGTTAGGTCAGCTAGGTTAGGTTAGGTTAGGTCAGCTAGGGTTAGGTTAGGTTAGGTTAGGTTAGGTTAGGTTAGGTCAGCTAGGGTTAGGTTAGGTTAGGTTAGGTCAGCTAGGGTTAGGTTAGGTTAGGTTAGGTCAGCTACGGTTAGGTTAGGTTAGGTCAGCTAGTGTTAGGTTAGGTTAGGTTAGGTTAGGTTAGCTAGGGTCAGGTTAGGTTAGGTTAGTTTAGGTCAGCTACGGTTAGGTTAGGTTAGATCAGGTTAGGTCAGCTACGGTTAGGTTAGGTTAGGTCAGGTTAGGTTATCTTAGGTTAGGTTAGGTCAGCTAGGTTAGGTTAGGTTAGGTCAGCTACGGTTAGGTTAGGTTAGGTTAGGTCAGGTTAGGTCAGCTACGGTTAGGTTAGGTTAGGTTAGATTAGGTTAGGTTAGGTTAGGTCAACTAGGCTAGGTTAGGTTGGGTTAGGTCAACTACGGTTAGGTTAGGTTAGGTCAGCTAGGTTAGGTTAGGTTAGGTCAGCTACGTTAGGTTAGGTTAGGTCAGCTACGGTTAGGTTAGGTTAGGTTAGATCAGCTAGGTTAGGTTAGGTCAGCTACGGTTAGATTAGGTTAAGTTAGGTCAGCTAGGTTAGGTTAGGTTAGGTTAGGTCAGCTACGGTTAGGTTAGGTTAGGTTAGGTTAGCTAGGGTTAGGTCAGCTACGGTTAGGTTAGGTTAGGTTAGCTAGGGTTAGGTCAGCTAGGGTTAGGTTAGGTTAGGTTAGGTTAGGTCAGCTAGGGTTAGGTTAGGTTAGGTTAGGTTAGGTTAGGTCAGCTACGGTTAGGTTAGGTACGGTTAGGTACGGTTAGGTTAGGTTAGGTTAGCTACGGTTAGGTTAGGTTAGGTTAGGTTAGGTTAGCTACGGTTAGGTTAGGTCAGCTACGGTTAGGGTAGGTTAGGTTAGGTCAGGTTAGATTAAGTTAGGTTAGGTTAGGTTAGGTCAGCTAGGGTTAGGTCAGGTTAGGTTAGGTTAGGTTAGGTTAGGTTAGGTTAGGTTAGGTTAGGTTAGGTTAGGTTGCGAATTTAGTTTTGACTCAAAAATAAATATTTTTATACAATATTGGCAAACAATTACATCTCTTAATGCACAAGAGTAATCTTTCGAAAATACCTGCTTTCAAGGCGGTTCGATTTTTTTGACAAACACCCCCCCCCCCCCCAAAAAAAAAAAAAAAAAATGATTGAAATGCATATAGTGAAAATTTACGAAAAATTTACATTTTATGGCTTAAGGAATTCTCGATGATATTGTAAAGAGCAGCTGCCACCTTGATGACCCTCGAGCAATCCACAGACATGAACCTGACAAACTCTGAAGAACAAAAAGGCACAGTACCGTGACTGGAACAATAGACGTTTCGGTCCGAGTCAGACCGAAACGTCCTAATAAGCTTCTCTCTCCTATGTGGGGGTTATTTGTGTAACAGACTTTGATTATCTACGTGATGGAAAGGAGCAGACTCGTTATATATATATATATATATATATATATATATATATATATATATATATATATATATATATATATATATATATATATATATATATATATATATATATATATATATATATATATATAGGATGGGGTCCACCTCTGGTGTAAATTGTGGGACCCATAGCCTCGGAGAAGTGGACAAAAAGGCTTCAAGGAAGAATATTTGGATTTCTTCCGATATATATAATAATAATAATAATAATAATAATAATAATAATAATAATAATAATAATTTTAGTTTCAAATATAATTAACATTATACACGATACTTATAAATGCAGTTTATACCTGTGTATATACACCGAGTTTTTACTTAAATTCCAACTTTAGGTAGTGGAAATTTTTTTATTATTAATATACGGATGAAGAGCCACCTGAGTGACCCTCGTGCAGTCAACAGACATTAACACCAGCAAACTACTGTTAATTTTTATCGCTATTTCTGCCTGTGTTGGGCTGGTTGTCACGCTCAGGCGTACGTCAGCCCCCTGGAGCCAGCTCGTAATGCGAGCAAAATTCTCTTGTATCAAAGGTAAACATGCGTCAAAATCTCGTATATAACGAGACATGTTGTTTGGTGTACAATTTCAAGACAGTGATCATATGCTCTATCAGTCTAGGTTGTCATTATTTTAATATATGCATTGTGAAATATACAGAAGGTCTTCGTGTATTGATAAGTATCATCATAGTATTTCTCAACCCGGATGTGAGATATGGCATCCGTATTAAAGGTGTGTGTGTGTGTGTGTGTGTGTGTGTGTGTGTGTGTGTGTGTGTGTGTGTGTGTGTGTGTGTGTGTGTGTGTGTGTGTGTGTGTGTGTGTGTGTGTGTGTGTGTGTGTGTGTGTGTGGTGTTGTGTGTGTGTGTGTGTGTGTGTGTGTGTGTGTGTGTGTGTGTGTGTGTGTGTGTGTGTGTGTGTGTGTGTGTGTGTGTGTGTGTGTGTGTGTGTGTGTGGTGTTGTGTGTGTGTGTGCGTAGCGGTGTACTCACCTAATTGTACTCACCTAATTGTGGTTGCAGGGGTCGAGACTCAGCTCCTGGCCCCGCCTCTTCACTGATCGCTACTGGATCCTCTCTCTCTCTGCTTCCTGAGCTTTGTCATACCTCTTCTTAAAACTATGTATGGTTCCTGCCTCCACTACTTCACTTGCTAGGCTATTCCACTTGCTGACAACTCTATGACTGAAGAAATACTTCCTAACGTCCCTGTGACTCGTCTGAGTCTTCAGCTTCCAGTTGTGACCCCTTGTCCCTGTGTCCCCTCTCTGGAACATCCTATCTCTGTCCACCTTGTCTATTCCCCGCAGTATCTTGTATGTCGTTATCATGTCTCCCCTGACCCTTCTGTCCTCCAGTGTCGTCAGTCCGATTTCCCTTAACCTTTCCTCGTACGACATTCCCTTGAGCTCTGGGACTAGCCTTGTTGCAAACCTTTGTACTTTCTCTAACTTCTTGACGTGCTTGACCAGGTGTGGGTTCCAGACTGGTGCTGCATACTCCAGTATGGGCCTAACATACACAGTGTACAGTGTCTTGAACGATTCCTTATTAAGGTATCGGAACGCTATTCTCAGGTTTGCCAGGCGTCCGTATGCTGCAGTGGTTATTTGGTTGATGTGTGCCTCCGGTGATGTGCTCGGTGTTATGGTCGCCCCAAGGTCTTTCTCCCTGAGTGAGGTCTGTAGTCTTTGTCCACCTAGCCTATACTCTGTCTGCGGTCTTCTTTGCCCCTCCCCAATCTTCATGACTTTGCATTTGGCTGGATTGAATTCGAGAAGCCAGTTACTGGACCACATGTCCAGCCTCTCCAGGTCTCTTTGCAGTCCTGCCTCATCCTCGTGTGAAGTGTTGTGTGTGTGTGTGTGTGTGTGTGTGTGTGTGTGTGTGTGTGTGTGTGTGTGTGTGTGTGTGTGTGTGTGTGTGTGTGTGTGTGTGTGTGTGTGTGTGTGTGGTGTTGTGTGTGTGTGTGTGCGTAGCGGTGTGTGAAGTGTTGTGTGTGTGTGTGTGTGTGTGTGTGTGTGTGTGTGTGTGTGTGTGTGTGTGTGTGTGTGTGTGTGTGTGTGTGTGTGTGTGTGTGTGTGTGTGTGTGTGTGTGTGTGTGGTGTTGTGTGTATGTGTGTAGCGCTGTGTGTAGTGTTGTGTGTGTGTACTCACCTAGTTCTCACCTAATTGTGGTTGCAGGGGTCGAGTCATAGCTCCTGGCCCCGCCTCTTCACTGGCCGCTACTGGGTCACTCTCGCTGAACCTTGAGCTTTATCATACCTCTGCTTAAAGCTATGAATGGATCCTGCGTGTGTGTACTCACCTAATTGTGGTTGCAAGGGTCGAGACTCAGCCCCTGACCCCGTGTGTGTGTGTGTGTGTGTGTGTGTTTGTGCACTTTCAGCATCTCACTTTCCCTTAGTTCAAACTAGTAATGTTTTCAATCCCTGTTGATGGAGATAGAAATTCTTCTCAGTCTATTGTACAATATTACATATTACAATATTATATATGGCTATCATGTCTGCTCTTCTCTTTTCATCAACTAAGATAACATTTTTGCAATTTCAGTCATTATTTTAACCATTCTTTTTAGCTTCATGCGCCATTTTATGCCATATATTGGGACATTTTCTCTTTTAGGGAAATATTACTTTTATGCTAAACTAACACCACTGTAATATATTTTGGTTTGACGTATGTCGTATTTTTTTCGCCTTTTACCATCTATGTATCTGAAAATTATTTTATAAGTTCGTAAATACAGTACGTATTTGCTGGACCTCGTTAATACAGTACGTATTTGCTGGACCTCGTAAATACAGTACGTATTTGCTGGACCTCGTTAATACAATACGTATTTGCTGGACCTCGTTAATACAGTACGTATTTGCTGGACCTCGTAAATACAGTACGTATTTGCTGGACCTCGTTAATACAGTACGTATTTGCTGGACCTCGTTAATACAGTACGTATTTACGTGGTCCTGTGATAATTTGTTCCTTAGGTCTCTCCATCGCTCGCTTTCCTGACGCGTAATTTATTTTTCCTCTTGTGGCCTCTTTCCTCTTGTCTCCCGTTTCTATCTTAGGGACGTAAGAAAGGTGGAACACAGCAACAGGCCTACTGGCCCATACTGGGCAGATCTTTCTCAAATCCAATCCACTAACAAAAATATTTGCTCAACCCAGTGTCATTCGTACTCAAGCAATGTGACATGATTTCACATCAAAGTCCCTCGTCTACCTGTTACTCCACCCGGTACACCATCAGTCACACCAGCAATCAATCCACCAGTCACACCAGCAGTCAATCCACCAGTCACTCCAGCAGTCAATCCACCAGTCACACCAGCAGTCAATCCACCAGTCACACCAGCAGTCAATCCACCAGTCACACCAGCAGTCAATCCACCAGTCACTCCAGCAATCAATCCACCAGTCACACCAGCAGTCAATCCACCAGTCACTCCAGCAATCAATCCACCAGTCACACCAGCAGTCAATCCACCAGTCACACCAGCAGTCAATCCACCAGTCACTCCAGCAATCAATCCACCAGTCACTCCAGCAATCAATCCACCAGTCACACCAGCAGTCAATCCACCAGTCACTCCAGCAATCAATCCACCAGTCACTCCAGCAATCAATCCACCAGTCACACCAGCAGTCAATCCACCAGTCACTCCACTTGCCCAATTCATCTAAACCTCAATCTGAAGACAGTTATTTTTATTAGGTTAGGTAAAGTTTGTCAAGAAACAGGACAAATGTATCCTGACGCGGGTCTTCGTTATATGATAACCCACAGCGGGAGCTTTTAGATATCTGACCGAGGCCTTCTACTGGCTTACCCCTCAATCCCTTTAAAAATTATAGTTATAATTATAACCAGTTACAAGGATATTACCAACCTGAATATGCGTATATACGCAGATACATACTCCACCGTGTATATACACTGGTAGATGTCATCACATGGGCTATATATTTATTATTGTAGACACACAGAATGATGCACTCCATTTGCTGTATATATAATGAAAGCTTTATAAAGTTTTGAGTATATACAAAGAGATATGCTCAGCTCTACGTATATTTGTTGTATTTTCCAGAGGCAGAGTCGGTCAAAGAAGCCTTTAATAATAATAATCATAATAATAATAATACTTATATTAAAATAATACATTAATAATATTAATTATATAAAAATAATACAATAATGATTATCATATAAAATAATGCTTATAATATAAAAATAATAATAATAATAATAATAATAATAATAATAATAATAATAATAATCGGTAAATTTTAATAAACATGAAGAAAAGAACAAGTAGACTTTTTTTTATTAATTTCACGTTAATACGGGGGGGGGGGGAATTATTTTTTTTTAAATAAGCCTTTAAAATAACGTTTTAAATTAATCCGGGTTAGAGAATGTAATCAGATAAAACCAGGGAGTGTTAACTCCACTTGTGGGACTGTGTCACCCACTGTGGATCACCACTGTAGGTCACCACTGTAGATCACATCACCACTGTGGATCACCACTGTAGGTCACCACTGTAGATCACATCACCACTGTGGATCACCACTGTAGGTGACCACTGTAGATCACATCACCACTGTGGATCACCACTGTAGGTCACCACTGTAGATCACATCACCACTGTGGATCACCACTGTAGGTCACCACTGTAGATCACATCACCACTGTGGATCACCACTGTAGGTCACCACTGTAGATCACATCACCACTGTGGATCACCACTGTAGGTCACCACTGTAGATCACATCACCACTGTGGATCACCACTGTAGGTCACCACTGTAGATCACATCACCACTGTGGATCACCACTGTAGGTCACCACTGTACATCACATCCACCACTGTGGATCACCACCGTAGAACACCATTGTAGATCACCCCTGTAGATCACCACTGTAGATCACTGTGGATCACCACTGTAGATCACCATTGTAGATCACCACTGCAGATCACCACTGTAGATCACCACTGTAGATCACCACTGCAGAACACTACTGTGGATAATAAAACACCGCTGTGGGTGATAAGGTACCCCTGTGGATGATAAATTATCACTGTGGGTGATAAAATACCCCTGTGGGTGATAAAACACCACTGTGGGAGATAAAACACTACTGTGGGTGATAAACACTACTGTGGGTGATAAAACACCAATGTGATTGATAAAATACTACTGTGATTGATAAAACACCACTTTGGGTGATAAAATACCACTGTGGGTGATAAAATACCACTGTGATTATAAAACACTACTGTGATTGATAAACACCACTGCGATTGATATAACACTACTGTGATTAATAAAATACCACTGTAGAGATGAAACACCACTATGGATTATAAAACACAACTGTGGGTGATAAAACACCACTATGGATGATAAAACACCACTGTGAATGCTGAAACACCATGAAAATTGATAAAACACTTCTGTTGGTGATAAAACATCTAGAAATAGAGAGGCCATCATTCCTCAAATGCGGGTTAAGGAGGCAAATTTATATTTAACAAAGCTACCAGAGAGTCAGGAGAGACAGAGAGATATCAGACAAGCAAGAGACATGTGGGAGGAACTGTGTATTCCTAGACATTAGGGCGTAGAAAGTTATCACTCAGACTAGATTAGAATGCCGGAGTGATGCTAAGAGATATACAGGGTGTGGCAGAAGTTGTTTTACTCTGAATGTTTATTTATTTTTATATTTGGCTGCACTGATTCGGCAACGAGGATTTTAGTAGTACTGAGTTGATCTGTGTCCAGTGAAGACCTGTTTAGTAGATTCTAAACCTCAACACTAAAGTGTTGAGGTTTTCTTCCCTATACATTCAGATGAAGGCAGAGCTGCAAGATGCTAGAGAAGAGATACAACTTCTTAGAGAGACTTATGATTCGACCCCCGGAATAAGGAAGAAATTACAAGTGATACCAGTTACAGTAAGTGAAAATATCTCTGCAAGAAAGAAATGATTTGAAAATGAAGAAGGTTGAAGAAAATGCTATTGCCACTACCAGTTCCTTCAATGTGTTACTGGACAAGTGTGGTTCCTCTAGTGTGACTGACACAACGAAGTCACTAGTGAAGGTGAGGCTGGTATTATAATAGGTGACTCCAATTACAGGGATTTCTGTAACAGACATAGGAAGAGAAGACAAAGGGTGAGCTTTCTTTTATTCCAGCACCTTTTCTGGGACTAGAATGGAGTATATAGTTAGTGGATTAGGAAACCTCAGAACTGGTAATGGGAGCAATCTTAATGTCTCTTCCAGCACTGGAGGAAATGATGCCCAGAAGCAACGGAGAATCTACTTCCCAGATTAAAGAGGGTTATAGGTATAAGGTGAAGTGTTGGGAATGAATGGCTGCATATGGGAGCTGGTGTTCACTGATGACTGGACAACTAGTGTAAGGATATTGCAGCACCATGTATTGATAAATGGGAGCACTTCTGCAGAGTAATGACATATTTGCCATTGATGGTATGCATTTAGCTAGGGCAGGGATGGTAGCATTAGCTAGTTCATATGAAGGCGTTGTTGCTGCATTGTATGGGGCTTGAAACTTAAAATAGTTAGAGGTATGGGTGTGTGTGTGTGTGTGTGTGTGTGTGTGTGTACTCACCTAGTTGTACTCACCTAGTTGAGGTTGCGGGGGTCGAGTCCGAGCTCCTGGCCCCGCCTCTTCACTGATCGCTACTAGGTCACTCTCCCTGAACCGTGAGCTTTATCATACCTCTGCTTAAAGCTATGTATGGATCCTGGCTCCACTACATCGCTTCCCAAACTATTCCACTTACTGACTACTCTGTGGCTGAAGAAATACTTCCTAACATCCCTGTGATTCATCTGTGTCTTCAACTTCCAACTGTGTCCCCTTGTTACTGTGTCCAATCTCTGGAACATCCTGTCTTTGTCCACCTTGTCAATTCCTCTCAGTATTTTGTATGTCGTTATCATGTCCCCCCTATCTCTCCTGTCCTCAAGTGTCGTCAGGTTGATTTCCCTTAACCTCTCCTCGTAGGACATACCTCTTAGCTCTGGGACTAGTCTTGTTGCAAACCTTTGCACTTTCTCTAGTTTCTTTACGTGCTTGGCTAGGTGTGGGTTCCAAACTGGTGCCGCATACTCCAATATGGGCCTAACGTACACGGTGTACAGGGTCCTGAACGATTCCTTATTAAGATGTCGGAATGCTGTTCTGAGGTTTGCTAGGCGCCCATATGCTGCAGCAGTTATTTGGTTGATGTGCGCTTCAGGAGATGTGCCTGGTGTTATTCTCACCCCAAGATCTTTTTCCTTGAGTGAGGTTTGTAGTCTCTGGCCCCCTAGACTGTACTCCGTCTGCGGTCTTCTTTGCCCTTCCCCAATCTTCATGACTTTGCACTTGGTGGGATTGAACTCCAGGAGCCAATTGCTGGCCCAGGTCTGCAGGCTGTCCAGATCCCTTTGTAGTTCTGCCTGGTCTTCAATCGAGTGAATTCTTCTCATCAACTTCACGTCATCTGCAAACAGGGACACCTCAGAGTCTATTCCTTCCGTCATGTCGTGTGTGTGTGTGTGTGTGTGTGTGTGTGTGTGTGTGTGTGTGTGTGTGTGTGTGTGTGTGTGTGTGTGTGTGTGTGTGTATGTGTATGTGTATGTGTGTGTGTGTGTGTGTGTGTGTGTGTGTGTGTGTGTGTGTGTGTGCGTGTGTGTGTGTGTGTGTGTGTGTGTGTGTGTGTGTGTGTGTGTGTGTGTGTGTGTGTGTGTGTGTGTGTGTGTATGTGTGTGTGTGTGTGCTGGAAAAATGGGGATTGTGGTACTGTAGACTTGGGCAGTATAAGTTAACAAGATTGTGATGCTATATATTTTAGAAATAACAGTTTTCAAGAGAGAAAGTAAATCTCTTAGCTTATTTCAAGCAATGAAAATAGACCACTGCCTGGAAAATCTTCCAGCTCCTGCCCCCAAACATTTTGCTCCCTGGGGATTTCAACCTAAGGCACCCAAAATGGGGGAATGTAGCAAATAATGGTGTAGCAGAGATTACCCCATGAAAACTCGCACACATCTGATACGAAATATTACCATATCAAAAACAGTATACTCAGATCACATCACTCAGATCACAACATACTAGAGGTTCAGGCATATATGCGCGGGGCCCCAGACCAACAAAATGTGATCAGTCACGAGGGATCCTTCACCAAATTCAACTTCAATAACGAAAACATAAGGTGGGACCAAGTCAGCCAGGTCCTAAATAATATAAACTGGGAAGATAACCTAAGCAACACGGACTCAAACCTATGTCTAGAGGAAATTAACTCTGTGGCACTCGAGGTATGCTCAAGGCATATTCTTTTAAGAAAAGGAAGAGAAGATGTAATCTAGATAGAGAAAGGCGCTCCCTATGCAGGCGAAGGCAAAGAATAACAGAGCAGCTAAAAGAGGCCAATACATCTATAATATGAAGGGAGGCACCGGTCAGAGAAATAGCAAACATCGAACGAAAGCCAAAGGAATCTTACAGGAGTCAATAAACGCGGAAAGAACTAAAAGCCGTAAATGAAATTTAAAGAAACCCAAAATATTTCTTTTCTTATGCCAAATCGAGGTCGAGAACAACATCCAGTATTGGGCCCCTACTTAGACGAGATGGGTCCTATACAGATGACAACAAGGAAGTTACTCAAGTCCCAGTATGACTCGGTTTTCAGCAAGGCGCTAACCAGATTGGAGAGTCGAAAACCTGAATGATTTTTTTATAAGAGGGACACCGAATTTGGTGGACTTAAAGCTATCTGATATTATCCTGACGCCAAATAAATTCGAAAAGGCGATAAATGACATGCCCATGCACTTTGCCCCAGGGGCAGACTCATGAAACTCCGTGTTCATCAAGAACTGCAAGAAGCCCCTATCATGTGCTTTTAACATCCACAGAGAGGGAGCATGGACACAAGGGTCGTCCCACAGCTGCTAAAGCAACAGACATAGCCCCACTCTACAAAGGGGGCAGCAAAACAATAGCAAAGAACTACAAACCGATAGCACTAACATCCCATATCATAAAAATCTTTGAAAGGGTTCTAAGAAGCAAGATCGCCACCCATCTACATACCCATCAGTTACACAACCCAGGGCAGCATGGGTTTAGAGCATGTCGCTCCTGCCTGTCCCAACTACTGGACTTCTATGGCAATGTCCTGGATGTTCTAGAAGACAAGCAAAACGCTGATGTAGTATACACAGACTTTGCAAAAGCCTTTGACAAGTGTGACCATGGTGTAATAGCGCACAAAATGTGTGATAAAGGAATAAGAAGAAAAGCTGGTAGATTGATCTATAATTTCCTAACAAAGAGAACACAAAGAGTAGTAGTAAACATAATAAAGTCTGAGGCAGCTACGGTGATAAGCTGTGTTCCACAAGGTACAGTACTCGCTCCCATCCTGTTCCTCATCCTCGTGTCTGACATAGACAGGGATATAAGCCACAACACCGAGTCTACCTTCGCAGATGACACCCGAATTTGCATGACTGTCTTCCATTGAAGACACTGCAAGATTCCAGGCAGACATCAGCTAAATCTTTAAATGGGCCGCAGACAACAATATGAAGTTCAGTGATGAGAAATTTCAATTACTCCGATATGGAAAACGTAAGAAAATTAAAACTGTATCGGAGTTTAAAACAAACTCCAGTTACACAAAAGAGCGAAAAACTAATGTAAAAGACCTGGGAGTGATAATGTCAGAGGATCTCACCTTCAAAGACCACAACGTTGTATCACTCGCATCTGCTAGAAAAATGACAGGATGGATAACGAGAACCTTCAAAACTAGGGATGCAAAGCCCATGATGACACTCTTCAGGTCGCTTGTTCTATCTAGGCTGGAATATTGCTGCACACTAACAGCAGGTGAAAATATACAGAAAACCTTCACGGCACACATAACTGCGTTAAAACACCTCAGTTACCGGGAACGCTTACAATCACTCCCTATGAAAGCAAACGACTCGGCAGACGATGCAACATTTCCCCAATGAAAAGCAGGGGCGCCACTAGCACGATAAGAAACAACACAATAAGTGTCAGGGGCTCAAGACTGTTCAACTGCCTCCCAGCATACATTAGGGGGATTACCAATAGACTCCTGGCTGTTTTCAAGAAGGCACTGGACAGGCATCTAAAGTCAATACCTGACCAGCCGGACTGTGGTTCGTACGTCGGGTTACATGCATCCAACAGTAACAGCCTGCTTGATCAAGCCCTGATCCACTATGAGGCCTAGTCACAGACCGGGCCGCGGGTCCGTTGACCCTCGAAACCCTCTCCAGGTATACTCCAGGTAATGTTATGAAAAAGAAACTCAGAGAAACATTGGGAAATAATAAAAACACAAGTAGGCAAAGATGAACATGGAGAAGCAGAACTAAAATTTCTTAGTATTAATTTTACTAAGAGTCGTGGTTCTAGAAAAAAATATAAATGAATTGTGTCTAGTTGCATGTGCGAGGAACTTAGATGTTTTTATACACAAATAACCCGCACATAAAAGAGAGAAGCTTACGACGACGTTTCGGTCCGACTTGGACCATTTACAAAGTCATACTAACCAGAAGTGGAGCAGGACGGCTATAATATGGTCCAAGTCGGACCGAAACGTCGTCGTAAGCTTCTCTCTTTTATGTGCGGGTTATTTGTGTATCGTTCCAATCACGGTATTGTGCCTTTTTTTTTTTTGTTATTAGATGTTTTTGCAATAACTAAGAGGTAGTTTAAGTAGAAGAGAGGGGACGGTTCTGCTGAGTGGCACAGTCAGGGGATTTAAATTGTTCCAACTTGTTCCAAACGAAGTGGCACTGTACCTCTGAAAAAGCCAGAATGCTGCATAAAAAAAACAGATGTAAAGACTAAAGAAACAGACAGAATCTGACTCAAGAAATCGTAATGACACGATTGCAAATAAACCGGGCTGGAGTTTTGAGACTCTATGACCGCGGGTTCAATCCCGGCCGGGGGTATGGTTTAGACAGAATCTGTCTAGGCAGAATTTCTAAGACATGAAAAAGATGACTAAAGTGTGTTACACTGACTCCCCGAACACTGAAAGTGACCTTGGAAGACTTCGTTGGGTTCATGACAAGATAATGTGGTAATTCTAGGGATTTTAACTATAGCCACATTGACGAGAATTCTTCGACTGAGATATAGAGTCCAAGAAGTTGATATTAGCAATCAAGAACAGATGTTTGAGGGAGTTTGTAAAAGAATCAATCAGAGGCATGACTTACTTCCACTAGTGGATTTTACCCACAGGTAACTCTACCTCCAACTGCTTCATCTCAATTGTATACAGTATATGAGCTCCTTCTATGACCAAATGCCGCCTTTTTATCAAGATTAATGAAATGAACACATCTCCAGGCTGAGGGACTGATTACTTCAAATTCCTTATTTTTCGCCATGCTCCTCTCTACAGGGCTGATGAAGCCACTGGATGGCGAAACGTTTCCTCAATAAAAATACCCAAGTATTGCACATTTTATAATAACCTTGATAATAAAAAGCTATATGAGTAAATTCGCTGACGACACAAGAATAGGTCGAATCGACAGATTCGGACGAGGATACCACTGAACTTCAGGAAGATTTGACCAAGCTAATGTTATGGTCCAGAAAAGTAGCAAATGCAGCTCACCGTGAAAACTTGCAAAGTCCTTAATTTCTGGCTTGAAAAAAAGCCAGTTGCACAGGCGAAACGTCGCGCAAATCAAATTTACCAGAGTTACAATTTGTCTTAATTATAAATAAACTGTATGTAAAGTAAAAGGACACAAGTGTCACTAATGTGACATTTTACTGTGGCAACGTTTCGCTCTACAGGAGCTTTGTCAAGTCGTTACCGCTCCTGGAGAGCGAAACGTTGCCACAATAAAATGGCACATTAGTTGCATTTGTGTCCTTTTACTTTACATATTATCGGTAATTCTACCAACATATATACACTATAAATAAACTGTCGATGTACACATGCTATTTTTGTTTATAGCTTCTAGTTATATTGAGGACCTAAAGCATCACAAAAGCGAGTAAATGAACCTGGATTAGTTTATTGGTGGATCCGTTCAGTAGGGGTTCTGTTCTGTAGAAAATCTCCTGCAGAGAACCCGTCTACTGACGGATCCTTCAAGCTGGGATCCATCCGGGAGAGGCGGAACGACAGAAGACAAGTAGAGAAGCGGAAAGAGAGTCTCACTGATAAATGAAGAGAAGCAATGAAACAAGGAGAGAAGCAGGGATGCAAAGAGATAATCAGAGAAGCGTAGAGAGAAGCACTCAGACAAGAGAGAGGTAAGTGGAAATACAGAGGCAAGTAGGAAAACACTAAGATAAGGAGAGGAGCAATGTTTGAAGATGAGAAGCATTGCGACAAAGTAGAGAGTGAAGCAGAGACAAAGAGAAAGAGAGAGAAGGAGAAAGGCGAGGAGGATACTGAGAGAGGGATAGACAAGGAGAGAAGCCCTGAGACAAGGAGAGGGAGTAAGATGGGGAGAGAAGCAGCAGCAAGTTAGGGGAAGACAGCCGGAGGTGGTACAACTGGTCGTGTATCTCTAGCCTGGACTCACCGTGGTGTCTTCCTTGTGTGTTGCTTCTCGTGTTATCGCTCGTTGCGACTCCTCACGGTATTTATTGTCTTTTTTCTGGGCCTCTAATGAATCTATTGAGGTTATTTGGCTCGTTCTTTATTATATTTAATATCTTCGCTACGCTTGCTTTGTTATATTCAGCGTCTTATTACTGTTAATGTTTGTATATTGGGCCAGCTTCGTTCTGCAGAGGGACTCACGACAGTGCTTATTACGTCTCCGTTGAAGGTTCATGTAATAATGTTTTTTTGCTGTGATACTATGATAGTGGAGGGAAGAGACCGTGTGACTGCACTGTTAGTTTCTCGGGACTGATTTTGGTGTTTTGGGGACTGATTTTGGTGTTGTGTGGACTGATTTTGATGCTGTGGAGGCTGATTGTGGCATTGTAAGGGTTGGTTGTGGTAATGAGGGGACTGATTGGAGAGCCTGTAGGACAAAATGCGGTGCTAAAATATTGGGCAACTGTCTAGAGAATTTGTGACTGGGGCTGTTTAAGTGGGGACAGACTGTGGTGTTTTTGGGATGACTGTGAGGGTGCCGGACAAAGTGCAGATGTGAATGCTGTTTTCGTCCTTGCTGTGATGAGACTGGTTGCCACTACTGCTGCTGTGAGAGGTGTTACCGCTGCTGTGATTATGTTGTGAGGTTGACCGCCTTTATTTCTGCTGTGGGAGGCGTTACCTTTGCTGTGGTGTTGTGAAGCTTTCTGTCTTCATTGCTGCTGTGGGAGATGTTTTATCCCTGTTGTGGTGTTATGAGGCTGGCTGCAACTATTGCTGCTGTTGTGAGAGATGTTTTTTCCCCTGCTGTGATGTTGTGAGGCTGAATGCCACTGTTGCTGCTGCTGCTGTGGAAGGCGTTGTTACCCCTGCTGTGGTGGTTCGAGCATGGAGAGATCCCCACGTGACCCACCCAACATAATGACACGGCTGGCAGGAGATCTAAGCCAAGGGTATCATTTGCCGATGTCGCTATGATTGGCTTCGCTGTGTCTGTGCCCCCTTCCCCACCAACTTGTCTTGTTGAAGAGGAGGAGGAAGAGGAGGAGGAAGAGGAGGAGGAAGAAGAGGAGGAAGAGGAGAAGGAAGAGGAGGAGGAAGAGGAGGAGGAGGAGGATTCAAGAGAGATAAGACTGGGAAAGTAAGACAACTTTGTGGTACCCTGATGGTGGGTATACTCATCTGTTTGTGGAGTTTGAGTTTCAACTCTTGTGTCCCGATTCTCAATCTTGCTTTGGTTGGTGTAGTAACCTATTGACACTAAATTTTCTCATACTTTACAAACTATGTATGGATTCAGTCTGCAGCACTTGTCTCCCGAGTGAATATACCTTCATCTTTTTCATTATAATTTATGTAAGGTCCATGGGATTGGAGATAATCAGGTTTGATAAAAGAAACGTTGACGGGTAGCTCCATTTCTTTGGATCTAAAGCCCTCACTAGCATTAATGCACCCTTCCTGCTTAAAGTGTTCAGTGCACATAAGAGACACAGAAACTATATGACATATGTGCAGTTAACACCCATGAGTTTCCTCGTTCTGAGTCCTCTCAAATCAGTCTGTCTCAGTCTTAAATATGTCTGTGTATCTACTTGGAGTATAACTGAGGGTATTCTGGGGATCAACGCCCCCGCGGCCCGATCCGCGACCAGGACTTCCGGTGGATCAGGGCCTGATCAACCAGGCTGTTACTGCTGGCCGCACGTAGTCCAACGTATGAAACACAGCCCGGCCGATCTGGCACAGACTAAATATCTGTCCAGCTCCCTCTTGAAAGCAGCCTGGGGCCTATTGGTAATTCCTCTTATGCATGGTGGGAGGCTGTTGAACAGTCTTGGGCCCCGGACACTTATTGTATTTTCTCTTAGTGTACCAATGGCGCCCCTACTTTTCGCACCATCTACCCAGTCTTTTACTTTCGTTGGGAGTGATTTCTGTGTGCAGGACTACAGTCTCATGCAGATCCTAGTATCGTCCGCAAAGGATGACATCCCTGTACACCTTGTACGGAGTGAACATATCTCCTCTGATTCTCTTCACCGATCTTCAACACCTCTGGTCATTCATAGAATTTTCCGCTTTCAACTCTGAGGTCGTTTTGATGGTCAATCTTTCTACCTTCATAAGTTTTATTTTTGCATTTCAGTAGATGAGGGCGCTACGTCGGTGCTGCGGACTCGAGTACGGTCTTAGGTTCATTGCTTACTAAGTACTGAATGATTTATTAGAATCCTGAAGGCAGCTCTCAGTAAAATTTGAGTTATATATATATATATATATATATACATATATATATATATATATATATATATATATATATATATATATATATATATATATATATATATATATATATATATATATATATATATATGTCGTGCCGAATATGTAAAACTGGTCAATTAGCAAGAACTCATTTAAAATTAAGGCTTTTCTAAAATTTTCTCTTATGCGTTTAAAGATATATTTTTTTCATTAATGTTGATGTAAAAATTTATAATTTTGCACCAAAAGGAACTTAGAAAACTTACCTAACCTTATTATAACAAGAACAATTTATTTTAGCCTAACCCAGCTAAATATATTTTAGATTTGTTTACAATAATTTAATACTAAACAAACACAGTGAAATATATTTTTTTCGTTAGGTTCAGAATGATTTTGGCGAAATTATTGCATGCACAAATTTTCACTTGTCCTATATGGCAAGATGAGCGTTGCTATTTAAGCCAAGATTGCAAGTTCTGCCTATTCGGCACGACATATATATATATATATATATATATATATATATATATATATATATATATATATATATATATATATATATATATATATATATATATATATATATGTATAAACTCATTTACGTCTGACGTTTCCTTTACGTCCAACTTAAACGGAACTTAAACTGCGGTTGCCGTTAATGATCCCTTTTTGTCATTATATTTATGCTGGTGTTTCAAACTAGGTAAATAATACCGACAAATTTATGAAACAGACATTAAGTATCTTTAGTGAGGAACAGGACTGATAAAACTTCTGGCGAGCGAAATGTTCCCTTGATAAAGGGTTTCTTTTATACTTGAATTTTAAGGTTGTGCTTAAATCCATAATATTAATGTCTCTCTGTCTGAAAAAGGACCTGAAGTGTTAGTTGAAATACTTGGTAATCCTCCCACCTTATGTCTCATTTTCATCATGTGGATTTGCTTGTATCCTTCATCACTTTCTCTCTTTACCTTAGATACGCCCTGAAAACGCTGTAATTCCTTTCCGAAGACAGATCATTCATTACCGACACGTTCATTCTCATTTCCACATTGCTTCCACGATTCTTAGACCACAAAACTGCCTTAATTAGAAGCACTTATAAACCAGTTTTACGAAAACACTACAAATGCTAACCCCAGACACTGTCTCGCCCCATTCTTCAAACATAACTAATACCCGGTAGTAAATCTTCACAAAAAGCATAATTATTTTCGTTTTCAAACATTTACGTTAATTTACGAGGCACCATTTGCACTTGCAACAACATTCAACATACCACAAAAATGTTGGGTGAGTCTGGAACTGCTCCCGTGATAGTTTCAGAGTCGTGGCGTTATGGCGAAGGTTAAGTGGGCTACAAACGAGCAGTAAACGACGGCAGGTGTAGAAATTCCCATTATATGTAAAACATTATTATTAGGTTTCATTGCAGCGAAGTTGTAAACTAAGACAAGCAGCAGCAACTGCAGCAGCAGCAGCAGTAACAGCAGTAACAGCAGCAGTAACAGCAGCAGCAGTAACAGCAGTAATAGCAGCAGCAGTAATAGCAGTAACAGGGGTGTCAGAGCAACAGAAATAGTGAAAGCACAATTGGAAACAGAAACACTCACATATGGTCAGTTAGCAAGAACTCATTTAAAATTAACTAATTTCTAAAATTTTCTCTTATTCATTTACATATTTTTTTCATTTATGTTAATGTAAAGAATAATTTTCTACCAAAAGAAACTCAGAAAACTTACCTAACCTTATTATAACAAGAGCAGTTTAATTTACCCTAATCCAACGAAATATATTTTAGATAAGTTTACAATAATTTAACAATAAACAAACATAATGATATATATTTTTCGTTAGGTTCAGAATGATTTTTGCGAAATTACTGCATACATAAATTTTTGCTTGCCTTATTCGGCAAGAATAGCGTTGCCAAATCGCAAGTTTTACCTATTCGGCACGACATTATATATATATATATATATATATATATATATATATATATATATATATATATATATATATATATATATATATATATATATATATATATATACGCGTGTGTATGTGTGTGTTTGTACTCACCTATATGTACTCATCTATTTGTGGTTGCAAGGGTCGAAACATAGTTCCTGGCCCCGCCTCTTCACTAGGTCCTCTCTCTCTCCCTGTGCGTGTGTGTGTGTGTGTGTTTTCTCTGAAGGTTGAAGGAGTATTGAATAACCATAAACAACCATGAGAAGCAGAGGTTACTGAGAGTGTTCGTCTATTGAGTATCACTCACTATATTCCACTTTACTACCATAAAAATCCATGTTAGAGTTCCACTTTGATCCCGGCTCCATGGAAACCCGCCATTTTGTGCCGGAGTTTCGTGGAAGACATTCATTGCCACTCTGATACAATTCATTAGAGCAGAAGAAATCAACTTTAGAGTTTTGGATTATCTGACGAACGTTTCGCACTGTGTAGAGCTCTACATAGGGCGAAACGGTGTCCCGATAAAAGCTTGCTCTTCTACGTACGTGCTTATCTTCAATTTTGTCGGTAACTCACAATAGTATCCCAATATTTTGGAAGCCTGATTAAATTAAATCTTTAGTCGTTGTAAAACACACGTTAATATTCCATTGTACAGTATGTAATATTATCCACTGGCAACATGGGATGGTTCTTGGGTGGCTTTGAGTAAAGTTGGACAAATACGTGAGTGGGAATGGGAAGTTTTGATAAGCATCTGCCTTGTATGGGTCAGTAGGCCTGCTGCAGTGTTCGTCGAATCTTATGTTCTAATCTTAATATATTTTTTTAACACTTCGGCAGTCTCCCACCGAGGTAGGGTGACCCGACTAAGAAGGAAACCCTTTCACTGTCACTCATTCAATCACTGTGGCGCCAACACAACAGTTCAGATGACCCTCCCAAATGAAACATTCCTCAACCCTCGAAGAGTGCAGACACTGTACTTCCCACCTCCAGAACTGCAACAACCGCACCCCTCCTTCAGAGTGCAGACACTGTACTTCCCACCTCCAGGACTGCAACAACTGCACCCCTCCTTCAGAGTGCAGACACTGTACTTCCCACCTCCAGGACTGCAACAACTGCACCCCTCCTTCAGAGTACAGACACTGTACTTCCCACCTCCAGGACTGCAACAACTGCACCCCTCCTTCAGAGTGCAGACACTGTACTTCCCACCTCCAGGACTGCAACAACTGCACACCTCCTTCAGAGTGCAGACACTGTACTTCCCACCTCCAGGACTGCAACAACTGCACACCTCCTTCAGAGTGCAGACACTGTACTTCCCACCTCCAGGACTGCAACAACTGCACACCTCCTTCAGAGTGCAGACACTGTACTTCCCACCTCCAGAACTGCAACAACCGCACCCCTCCTTCAGAGTACAGACACTGTACTTCCCACCTCCAGGACTGCAACAACTGCACACCTCCTTCAGAGTACAGACACTGTACTTCCCACCTCCAGGACTGCAACAACTGCACCCCTCCTTCAGAGTGCAGACACTGCACTTCCCACCTCCAGGACTGCAACAACCGCACCCCTCCTTCAGAGTACAGACACTGTACTTCCCACCTCCAGAACTGCAACAACCGCATCCCTCCTTCAGAGTGCAGACACTGTACTTCCTACCTCCAGGATTGCAACAACCGCATCCCTCCTTCAGAGTGCAGACACTGTACTTCCTACCTCCAGGATTGCAACAACCGTACCCCTCCTTCAGAGTGCAGACACTGTACTTCCCACCTCCAGAACTGCAACAACCGCACCCCTCCTTCAGAGTACAGACACTGTACTTCCCACCTCTAGGACTGCAACAACTGCACCCCTCCTTCAGAGTACAGACACTGTACTTCCCACCTCCAGGACTGCAACAACCGCACACCTCCTTCAGAGTGCAGACACTGTACTTCCCACCTCTAGGACTGCAACAACTGCACCCCTCCTTCAGAGTGCAGACACTGTACTTCCCACCTCTAGGACTGCAACAACTGCACCCCTCCTTCAGAGTGCAGACACTGTACTTCCCACCTCCAGGATTGCAACAACCGCACCCCTCCTTCAGAGTGCAGACACTGTACTTCCCACCTCCAGAACTGCAACAACCGCACCCCTCCTTCAGAGTACAGACACTGTACTTCCCACCTCCAGGACTGCAACAACTGCACCCCTCCTTCAGAGTGCAGACACTACTTCCCACCTCCAGGACTGCAACAACTGCACCCCTCCTTCAGAGTGCAGACACTACTTCCCACCTCCAGGACTGCAACAACCGTACCCCTCCTTCAGAGTGCAGACACTGTACTTCCCACCTCCAGAACTGCAACAACCGCACCCCTCCTTCAGAGTACAGACACTGTACTTCCCACCTCCAGGACTGCAACAACTGCACCCCTCCTTCAGAGTGCAGACACTACTTCCCACCTCCAGGACTGCAACAACTGCACACCTCCTTCAGAGTGCAGACACTGTACTTCCCACCTCCAGCACTGCAACAACTGCACACCTCCTTCAGAGTGCAGACACTACTTCCCACCTCCAGGACTCCAACAACTGCACCCCTCCTTCAGAGTGCAGACACTGTACTTCCCACCTCCAGGACTGCAACAACTGGACACCTCCTTCAGAGTGCAGACACTGTACTTCCCACCTCCAGGACTGCAGCAACTGCACCCCTCCTTCAGAGTGCAGACACTGTACTTCCCATCTCCAGGATTGCAACAACTGCACACCTCCTTCAGAGTGCAGACACTGTACTTCCCACCTCCAGGATTGCAACAACTGCACCCCTCCTTCAGAGTGCAGACACTGTACTTCCCACCTCCAGGATTGCAACAACTGCACCCCTCCTTCAGAGTGCAGACACTGTACTTCCCACCTCCAGGACTACAACAACTGCACCCCTCCTTCAGAGTGCAGACACTGTACTTCCCACCTCCAGGATTGCAACAACTGCACCCCTCCTTCAGAGTGCAGACACTGTACTTCCCACCTCCAGGACTGCAACAACTGCACACCTCCTTCAGAGTGCAGATACTGTACTTCCCACCTCCAGGACTGCGACATCTGCACACTTCCTTCAGAGTGCAGACACTGTACTTCCCACCTCCAGGACTGCAACAACTGCACACCTCCTTCAGAGTGCAGACACTGTACTTCCCACCTCCAGGACTGCGACATCTGCACACTTCCTTCAGAGTGCAGACACTGTACTTCCCACCTCCAGGACTGCAACAACTGCACACCTCCTTCAGAGTGCAGACACTGTACTTCCCACCTCCAGGACTGCGACATCTGCACACTTCCTTCAGAGTGCAGACACTGTACTTCCCACCTCCAGGACTGCAACAACTGCACACCTCCTTCAGAGTGCAGACACTGTACTTCCCACCTCCAGGACTGCAACAACTGCACACCTCCTTCAGAGTGCAGATACTGTACTTCCCACCTCCAGGACTGCGACATCTGCACACTTCCTTCAGAGTGCAGACACTGTACTTCCCACCTCCAGGACTGCAACAACTGCACACCTCCTTCAGAGTGCAGACACTGTACTTCCCACCTCCAGGACTGCGACATCTGCACACTTCCTTCAGAGTGCAGACACTGTACTTCCCACCTCCAGGACTGCAACAACTGCACACCTCCTTCAGAGTGCAGACACTGTACTTCCCACCTCCAGGACTGCAACAACTGCACACCTCCTTCAGAGTGCAGACACTGTACTTCCCACCTCCAGGACTGCAACAACTGCACACCTCCTTCAGAGTGCAGACACTGTACTTCCCACCTCCAGGACTGCAACAACTGCACCCCTCCTTCAGAGTGCAGACACTGTACTTCCCACCTCTAGGACTGCAACATCTGCACACTTCCTTCAGAGTGCAGACACTGTACTTCCCACCTCCAGGACTGCAACAACTGCACCCCTCCTTCAGAGTGCACACACTGTACTTCCCACCTCTAGGACTGCAACATCTGCACACCTCCTTCACAGTGCAGACACTGTACTTCCCATCTCCAGGACTGCAACAACTGCACACCTCCTTCAGAGTGCAGACACTGTACTTCCCACCTCCAGGACTGCAACATCTGCACCCCTCCTTCAGAGTGCAGACACTGTACTTCCCACCTCCAGGACTGCGACATCTGCACACCTCCTTCAGAGTGCAGACACTGTACTTCCCACCTCCAGGACTGCAACAACTGCACACCTCCTTCAGAGTGCAGACACTGTACTTCCCACCTCTAGGACTGCAACAACTGCACACCTCCTTCAGAGTGCAGACACTGTACTTCCCACCTCTAGGACTGCAACAACTGCACACCTCCTTCAGAGTGCAGACACTGTACTTCCCACCTCTAGGACTGCAACAACTGCACACCTCCTTCAGAGTGCAGACACTGCACTTCCCACCTCTAGGACTGCAACAACTGCACACCTCCTTCAGAGTGCAGACACTGTACTTCCCACCTCCAGGACTGCAACATCTGCACACCTCCTTCAGAGTGCAGACACTGTACTTCCCACCTCCAGGACTGCAACATCTGCACACCTCCTTCAGAGTGCAGACACTGTACTTCCCACCTCCAGGACTGCACCATCTGCACCCCTCCTTCAGAGTGCAGACACTGTACTTCCCACCTCCAGGACTGCAACATCTGCACACCTCCTTCAGAGTGTAGACACTTTACTTCCCACCTCCAGGACTGCAACATCTGCACACCTCCTTCAGAGTGCAGACACTGTACTTCCCACCTCCAGGACTGCAACATCTGCACACCTCCTTCAGAGTGTAGACACTGTACTTCCCACCTCCAGGACTGCAACAACTGCACACCTCCTTCAGAGTGCAGACACTGTACTTCCCACCTCCAGGACTGCAACAACTGCACACCTCCTTCAGAGTGCAGACACTCAGTTTCTTTTAATCCCTTCATAAATATTACTGTATAATTGTTCACAGATATAGGTAATACGGGGAAATACAGCATCATGGACGTTTTGTGAATATAAATTGTGGTTATGTTTCACCTGTTGGACAAGATATCAAACTTTGCTTGTAGAACGAGAGGCTAGTGTATGTTCCTTGGATCAAGAACCCTTCACCAGAATCAATGCATTCCTCTTGAAGGGTTCTAAGTTTAGAGCTTATCGAATATTCAAGATTCATTAAGATTGAAATTCCTGTGTACATCACCAGTCAAGTATTATTGACAGGTGGTATCAAGCATCCTTGACAGGTGGTGTCAAGCATCCTTGACAGGTGGTGCACTTAACCAACATACTGTTGCTGCAACTACACTTTTAAGGAATTCAATTTTTTTCGGTTAAAAAAATATTAATTTAGAGCAGCAGTGACTAATTCTATCGTTTTTTATGCATATTTCTAATTGAAATTAAAGAAAAATGTTCTGTACACTGTTGAATTAACTTGAGTTTTACAAAGACTAAAGATTGAAATTAATAAGACTTCCAAAAAATTTGAATATGATTAATTACCGACAAGAATGATTATATATATATATATATATATATATATATATATATATATATATATATATATATATATATATATATATATATATATATATATATATATATATATATATATATATATATATATATACATATAATCAGTCTGAATTGGAGAAGAATTCTTCCTCCGTAAGGCATGCGTGTCATAAGAGGCGACTAAAATGCCGGGAGGGAGGGAGAGGCTATTAACCCCTTCTGTATAATTTATTAAATTTAAAAAGAAAATCTTTTGTTTTTCTTTTTAGGTCACCCTGCCTCGGTGGGATACAGACGGTTCGTTGAAAATATAAAATGCCACTCCCAGTATTTACGTCACCTCTTACGACAAGCATGGCTTACGGAGGAATAATTCTTCTCCACTTCCCCATATATATATATATATATATATATATATATATATATATATATATATATATATATATATATATATATATATATATATATACATTGTCCAGCCACATTGGTCCAGGACCAGTGACGAAACGTCGTCATAAAGTTCCTTTCCTAAGCGAGGGTTATTTTGTGTATTGTTCCAGCTACGGTATTGTGACTGTTTATTCTTTAACATATATCATCCTTAACTGGAAGAAACGCTGCACAATAACCTTGTGAAGCTAACAGTCTTGCAACAACACTGTGTGGGGCTAAGTTTGCCACAACTAACAGTCTTGCAACAACACTGTGTGGGGCTAAGTGTGCCACAACTAACAGTCTTGCAACAACACTGTGTGGGGCTAAGTATGCCACAGCTAACAGTCTTGCAACAACACTGTGTGGGGCTAAGTGCGCCACAACTAACAGTCTTGCAACAACACTGTGTGGGGCTAAGTGCGCCACAACTAACAGTCTTGCAACAACACTGTGTGGGGCTAAGTGCACCACAACTAAGTCTTGCAACAACACTGTGTGGGGCTAAGTATGCCACAACTAACAGTCTTGCAACAACACTGTGTGGGGCTAAGTGCACCACAACTAAGTCTTGCAACAACACTGTGTGGGGCTAAGTATACCACAACTAACAGTGGAATGTACTTACCTAAAGTTAAACAATAACATCGACTACAGGGAAGTCTTTATTGGAACAACATTTCGCCACAAATTAGCATTATCGAGTATAGTATTTGATGAAGTCCATGATTGAACGTTACTATTAAACTCACTGGTAATTATTCCTTCATTATGCAGCAAATTTTAATAATTATTTGGCCATATATAGCTGTAACCTGAACCCACGTTGTAGCAAAGTCAAATTCCTGCAAGGTATAATAAAATGCGTTTCAGTAAAAAAAAAAAATATTGGCTTGCTGGAAAAAAACTCAATTTTACTATCTTATAAATCGAGGGAGAGAAATATAATTATTGCTAATTCTGACAAGGGACAAAAAATTGTCTTCGTGAAGGACGAAAACAACAACTTTACATGTTTTGAATGACATTAACATGTCTGAAAATCTCACTTCAAAAACCTCTTTTTAATATCAATGTCTTGTTTAAATAAAGATGCTAGGAAGATTGGTAATATCAAAAGAAAATCAAAATTTTTGGAGAAGCTCAGAACACATTTCTATGAGCTACCAAAGATCCGTAAAGAAAACAATCCGGTAATAATTCTTTTCTACAATCTGGTCAAATGACCTAGTTGTTTACTCTCATTTTTCTTGAAAACATTCTCCAGTTCTCATATCATACATTCTGAGAACTTTATTAAAAATAAAATCCGCTTACATAACAAGGAATGTTTGCGCTGTATGTTGACTGGTTATTCACCAAGGCATCAAATTTGAAACGATACGTCTGTGAATACGAGATTCTTCTAGCAAGCATATTCCAGCAGTGAAAGTGAATACGAGATTCTTCTAGCAAGCATATTCCAGCAGTGAAAGTGAATACGAGATTCTTCTAGCAAGCATATTCCAGCACTGAAAGTGAATACGAGATTCTTCTAGCAAGCATATTCCAGCAGTGAAAGTGAATACGAGATTCTTCTAGCAAGCATATTCCAGCACTGAAAGTGAATACGAGATTCTTCTAGCAAGCATATTCCAGCAGTGAAAGTGAATACGAGATTCTTCTAGCAAGCATATTCCAGCAGTGAAAGTGAATACGAGATTCTTCTAGCAAGCATATTCCAGCACTGAAAGTGAATACGAGATTCTTCTAGCAATCATATTCCAGCAGTGAAAGTGAATACGAGATTCTTCTAGCAAGCATATTCCAGCACTGAAAGTGAATACGAGATTCTTCTAGCAATCATATTCCAGCAGTGAAAGTGAATACGAGATTCTTCTAGCAAGCATATTCCAGCACTGAAAGTCAATACGAGATTCTTCTAGCAAGCATATTCCAGCAGTGAAAGTGAATACGAGATTCTTCTAGCAAGCATATTCCAGCAGTGAAAGTGAATACGACATTCTTCTAGCAAGCATATTCCAGCAGTGAAAGTGAATACGAGATTCTTCTAGCAAGCATATTCCAGCAGTGAAAGTGAATACGAGGTTCTTCTAGCAATCATATTCCAGCAGTGAAAGTGAATACGAGATTCTTCTAGCAAGCATATTCCAGCAGTGAAAGTGAATACGACATTCTTCTAGCAAGCATATTCCAGCAGTGAAAGTGAATACGAGATTCTTCTAGCAAGCATATTCCAGCAGTGAAAGTGAATACGAGATTCTTCTAGCAATCATATTCCAGCAGTGAAAGTGAATACGAGATTCTTCTAGCAATCATATTCCAGCAGTAAAAGTGAATACGAGATTCTTCTAGCAAGCATATTCCAGCACTGAAAGTGAATACGAGATTCTTCTAGCAATCATATTCCAGCAGTGAAAGTGAATACGAGATTCTTCTAGCAAGCATATTCCAGCACTGAAAGTGAATACGAGATTCTTCTAGCAAACATATTCCAGCAGTGAAAGTGAATACGAGATTCTTCTAGCAATCATATTCCAGCAGTGAAAGTGAATACGAGATTCTTCTAGCAATCATATTCCAGCAGTGAAAGTGAATACGAGATTCTTCTAGCAAGCATATTCCAGCAGTGAAAGTGAATACGAGATTCTTCTAGCAATCATATTCCAGCAGTGAAAGTGAATACGAGATTCTTCTAGCAAGCATATTCCAGCACTGAAAGTGAATACGAGATTCTTCTAGCAAGCATATTCCAGCAGTGAAAGTGAATACGAGATTCTTCTAGCAAGCATATTCCAGCACTGAAAGTGAATACGAGATTCTTCTAGCAATCATATTCCAGCAGTGAAAGTGAATACGAGATTCTTCAAGCAAGCATATTCCAGCACTGAAAGTGAATACGAGATTCTTCTAGCAATCATATTCCAGCAGTGAAAGTGAATACGAGATTCTTCTAGCAAGCATATTCCAGCAGTGAAAGTGAATACGAGATTCTTCTAGCAAGCATATTCCAGCAGTGAAAGTGAATACGAGATTCTTCTAGCAATCATATTCCAGCACTGAAAGTGAATACGAGATTCTTCTAGCAAGCACATTCCAGCAGTGAAAGTGAATACGAGATTCTTCTAGCAAGCACATTCCAGCAGTGAATGTGAATAGAATTCATCACACAAATGGACTAACACGTCCCCCAGAAAATTATCATCGCTCAAAATTGTCACAAGCTCAGGCCAAGTTTCTCTCCTTCTCCACAATAATTAACGCCATCATTCAGTCTTCACATGACCTCCTCCTCCTGCACGTAACGTATTCTATTATTTTCTTGTGTCTACCGAAGAGGATCTCCGACCGAGGTCAAAATATGCAGACCACCACTCTTCTGCTTTTGTTTCTATGTCTGTTACTCTGGAGATAAATGGTATAAAATACCGACGCGATAGACAAATAGACACAAATGCATTAAAAACGTGTTCATTGTTCTATGATTCTCTATTACATACATACATACCCTCCTTCTGCCCCCCTCACTCTCATATATGACACCTCTCTTCACCCCCCAACCACCCCAACAGATGAACTCATCCACCCACCCACTAATACCCCATCCACCTACCGAATCCACAGAGGGTTCACTCCCTATCCAATTCATCCTGGTTCAAAGATAAGACTGAAAAAAAAATCATAGCAACAATATCTGAGAAAGTCAAAAGAAGCCATTACAGACGCAATTTTTCCAACAGGATACCATATAATGAAACATGGAAAAACAAATGACAGTAAGTGAAGCAATGTAAATGCCACGAAATGATGAGAGAGAAAAAAGATTATCGTAACATGAAGCAGGAAAATTAGTTACTCAGAGTAGTGTATATATATATATATATATATATATATATATATATATATATATATATATATATATATATATATATATATATATATATATATATATATATATATATACAATAATATGAATATTTCCTTTGGTTTATATAAATTAGATCCATTTATAATTAATAGAATTTGGGTAGAATTTAATAATACACTGGACAAATAAATAGCTTGGGGGTGAGTTTTGCAAAGGACCTGTCCAAGTTGGCTCGCCGCGCGTCACGTGTTTAACCGTTGTGGGATCTGATAGTGAGGTGCTGGCCGACCCCTTATATAGCCTCCTTGGATGCTTCACTTTCATAGTTCCTTGATAATGTGAGTAGTCACGAAAGCGCTTGGAATTTCTCTATTCTTTCAGAGTGGTTGTTTTGCATATTTTGAAATCACCTGTTTACTGTGATCTTATTGCATATATATAATGTGTTTGTGTTTGTGTGTGTGTGTGTGTGTGTGTGTGTGTGTGTGTGTGTGTGTGTGTGTGTGTGTAACAGAATATAAAATATATAATTCCTCGGAAAATAAATTTTATTTTACTCTGGTAATCCCGAAGTTGAACATTAGAAGCAAGAGTCAAGAGTATGAGGAACATGGCAACTGTGATATACAGTGTAAACAGGACAAGCACGCAGACTACAAGCACGCAGACTACAGCCACGCAGACTACAACCACGCAGACTACAACCACGCAGGCTACAACCACGCAGACTACAACCACGCAGACTACAACCACGCAGACTACAACCACGCAGGCTACAACCACGCAGACTACAAGCACGCAGACTACAGCCACGCAGACTACAACCACGCAGACTACAACCACGCAGGCTACAACCACGCAGGCTACAACCACGCAGACTACAAGCACGCAGACTACAGCCACGCAGACTACAACCACGCAGACTACAACCACGCAGGCTACAACCACGCAGGCTACAACCACGCAGACTACAAGCACGCAGACTACAGCCACGCAGACTACAACCACGCAGACTACAACCACGCAGGCTACAACCACGCAGGCTACAACCACGCAGACTACAACCACGCAGACTACAACCACGCAGTCTACAACCACGCAGACTACAACCACGCAGACTACAACCACGCAGACTACAACCACGCAGGCTACAACCACGCAGACTACAACCACGCAGACTACAACCACGCAGACTACAACCACGCAGGCTACAACCACGCAGACTACAACCACGCAGGCTACAACCACGCAGGCTACAACCACGCAGGCTACAGCCACGCAGACTACAACCACGCAGACTACAACCACGCAGGCTACAACCACGCAGGCTACAACCACGCAGACTACAACCACGCAGACTACAACCACGCAGACTACAACCACGCAGACTACAACCACGCAGACTACAACCACGCAGACTACAACCACGCAGGCTACAACCACGCAGGCTACAGCCACGCAGGCTACAACCACGCAGGCTACAACCACGCAGGCTACAACCACGCAGACTACAACCACGCAGACTACAACCACGCAGACTACAAGCACGCAGACTACAACCACGCAGGCTACAACCACGCAGACTACAACCACGCAGGCTACAACCACGCAGGCTACAACCACGCAGGCTACAGCCACGCAGACTACAACCACGCAGACTACAACCACGCAGGCTACAACCACGCAGGCTACAACCACGCAGACTACAACCACGCAGACTACAACCACGCAGACTACAACCACGCAGACTACAACCACGCAGACTACAACCACGCAGACTACAACCACGCAGACTACAACCACGCAGACTACAAGCACGCAGACTACAACCACGCAGACTACAACCACGCAGACTACAACCACGCAGACTACAAGCACGCAGACTACAAGCACGCAGACTACAAGCACGCAGACTACAAGCACGCAGACTACAAGCACGCAGACTACAACCACGCAGACTACAAGCACGCAGACTACAACCACGCAGACTACAACCACGCAGACTACAACCACGCAGGCTACAACCACGCAGGCTACAACCACGCAGACTACAACCACGCAGGCTACAACCACGCAGACTACAACCACGCAGACTACAACCACGCAGACTACAACCACGCAGACTATCTTCCTTGTTGAAAACAGAAACACTTTACTCCAATATGAAAACCATGTAATACAACGTTTCGCCACATATTAAACGACACATAAAAAATATTTGTATTATGAAGACGTTTCGAAAACAACTGTTTCCAGTATACACTGTAAACTTTGTATAGTAATGAGAAAAGACCACTGGTGGGCGAAATGTGTTGAGAGTGAAGATCCCGAAGAGTTGTAAAAGTGTCTTATTAACCGATCAACATTATTGTAATGAAGTTAGTGAATGTATTTTGATATATGTAAACAAAATCAAAATTTTAATTCTGTTAGAAAAAAAAGAGAAAGAATGAGATTTATGACCCTTGTGGGTTTAGCAATGTTTCACAATAATAATAATAATAATAATAATATATAATAATGAAGCAAAATGAGATGAATAAGGTATATAAATCTGGGGTGGAGGAAAGAAGGGGGTAAGGGGTCCTCCCAAGAGGGGTTGTAGCAGGGGGTAAAGGAGGTTTTGAGCGTTAGGGGATTGGACATCTAACAGGCTTTGTGTGAGCCTGTTAGGCTGGGGTGGAGGCAAGTGGTTTTTATGATTTGACATGCTGCTGGAATGTGAGCACGGTAAAATTTATGAAGGGATTCAGGGGAAGTGGTTAGTCGGACTTGAGTTCTGGAGGTAAGAATACAGTACCTGCACTCTGTAGGAGGGGTGGGGAATATGCAGTTCTGGAGGTAAGAGTACAGTACCTGCACTCTGTAGGAGGGGTGGGGAATATGCAGTTCTGGAGGTAAGAGTACAGTACCTGCACTCTGAAGGATGAGGATGTAACAGTTTAAAGGGTCATCTGAACTGTGGTGTCAGCACACTTCTGGCAAGACAGTGATTGTAAAAATAACTGAAACTGTTTCCTTTTTCTCGGGTCACCCTGCCTAGGTGGGAGTTAAGTCGATGTGTCCATACTACTACTACTAATAATAATAATAATAATGATAATAATAAATAATTGACTAGTTACACAGAGGTTTTATGTATAAATTGAGTTGCTGTATAACGTAAAAGTGCAATGAATGTTCTGCAGTGTACAGGGCTCAGTTCTGTGTATCGTGCTGTATTATAGAGTATCGTGCTGTATTATAGAGTATCGTGCTGAATTGCAATGTATTTTGGGATGAAACACAACATTGTGGTGTCACTGTGATTTTATACGATGTTGTGAATTTCCTGCGTCCGTAAAAGACAGTCTTTTGAAAGGCAATGTTGCTAGCTTACTGACATCAATGAATAGTTTATCATTTACTGACATCAATGAATAGTTTATCATCATTTACTGACATCAATGAATAGTTTATCATCATTTACGTTTACAAATTTATTTTAAAACAGTGTCGATGGCATTGGTGCCTTTTTTTAACCATCATTTTATGTCGTGCTGAATAGGTAAAACTTGCGATTTTGGCTTAAATAGAAACGCACTTCTTGCCGAATAAGGCAAGTGAAGATTTTTGTATGTAATAATTTCGCAAAAATCATTCTGAACCTAACGAAAAAAATGTATTTTGCTGTGTTTGTTTATTATTAAATTATTGTAAACTTATCTAAAATATATTTAGTTGGATTAGGCTAAATTAAATTACGCTTGTTATAATAAGGTTAGGTAAGTTTTCTAAGGTTCTTTTGGAACAAAATTATTAATTTTTATATTAACATAAATGAAAAAATGTCTTTAAATTTATAAGAGAAAATTGTAGAAAATGAGTTCTTGCTAACTGACCAGTTTTACCTATTCGGCACGACACACATACACATACACAATACCCTCTTTTGACAACCCAACACTCGACGAATATGACACACACCTGAGATCAACCTTTAAGAAGGCACTGAACCTGTCACTAGAGGATCAGCAATGGGATCAGGCAACCCTCCCAGTGCGACTGGGAGGTATAGGGGTGCGTAAAGCAACGCATGTAGTTTTACCTGCTTTTCTGTCTTCGTGTTTGGCTTCCAGTGCACTAGTCAAGAATATTGTCACTGAACGCTTGAGAGACGTGGTAGGAGCTCAAGACCCCAGGTTTAGTGAAGCAGCGATGCTGTGGGATACCCTTGCAGACTCCTCCGGTAGACCAGCTCCTCCCAAAGAACACAAACAGTCCCACTGGGACAAACCGATCATGGAAAAAATCGCCAGCACAATGCTCACCAACGCTTCAGGAAAGGACAAAGCTCGTCTCCTGGAGGTGAAGGCACCACACTCAGGAGATTTCCTTCTAGCTGTTTCCAATTCCTCCTCAGGAGATTTCCTTCTAGCTGTTTCCAATTCCTCCCTGGGCATTCGACTCGACCCACAGGCCATTCGGATTGATGTTGCTCTTCGCCTAGCAGCCACCATCCTCACCGAACTTAGGTGCATTTGCGGCAGGGCGACAACTGATCAATTCGGACTTCATGGTCTCATGTGTCACACAGCAGAAGGGAAGTATGCCAGACATGAGGAGGTCAATGACATCATAAAGAGAAGCCTCGCCACAGCCCGTTGCCCAGCTCAACGGGAACCCCAAGTGCAGAGGTCTGACGAAAGTCAAAAGTGTCCTGATGGAACCACTATGCTACCCTGGAAGGATGGAAAGCAGATTGCCTGGGACTACACCTGTGCCGCCACATTGGCAGATACCTACTTGCCGTACTCCATAGCCGAAGGGGGTGGAGCTGCCAGCCACAAGGAGACCCAGAAGATCCGCAAATATGAAGACCTTCCCCCTTGCTATAACTTCATCCTAATAGGGTCGGAGACCCTTGGAGCATGGGGCAAGTGTGCTCTAAAGTTCCTCAAAGAACTGGATGAAAAGCTCATCATAGAAACCAAGGACCACAGAGCGACCAGCTTCCTCTTTCAGAGACTCAGTGTCGTGATCCAGAGAGGAAATGCCTGCAGCATTCTGGGCACGCGGCCCACCACCGGGGAGCTGGACGAAGTATTCGAGAAGTAGCTGTGAGTTGTTATCTAGGCTGTTTTACTTTCTACTGTATTTTCGTGAATGTTTTATATATACATATATATATATATATATATATATATATATATATATATATATATATATATATATATATATATATATATATATATATATATATATATATATATATATATATATATATATATATATGTCGTGCCGAATATGTAAAACTGGTCATTTAGCAAGAACTCATTTAAAATTAACTCCTTTCTAAAATTTTCTCTTATATGTTTAAAGATATATTTTTTTCATTAATGTTGATGTAAAAATTTATAATTTTTCACCAAAAGGAACTTAGAAAACTTACCTAACCTTATTATAACAAGAACAATTTATTTTAGCCTAACCCAACTAAACATATTTTAGATTTGTTTACAATATTTTAATACTAAACAAACACAGTGAAATATATTTTTTTAGTTAGGTTCAGAGTGATTTTGGCAAAATTATTGCATACACAAATTTTCACTTGTCTTATATGGCAAGATGAGCGTTGCTATTTAAGCCAAGATCGCAAGTTCTGCCCATTCGGCACGACACACACACACACACACACACACATACACACACACACACACACACACACACACACACACACACACACACACACACACACACACACACACACACACACACACACACACACACACACACACACATATATATATATATATATATATATATATATATATAGATATATATATATATATATATATATATATATATATACGGTCAAACTGGAAAACGTCTTGAACTAAGATTAAAGCAACATAAATATAGCTTTAGAATTGGACAAGAGTTTAATGCTCTATTTATTCATGTGAGAGATTTTAACCATCCAGTTGATTTTCGGAAGGCCGAGAAAATTGTATGAAGTAGGTCTACGGTTGAGGGAAATACAATTGAATCATACTTCATAAAAAAATAATTTTGATTTTAATATGAATATTGGTTTAGGATTATATAAATTAGATTCACTTATAATTAATAAGATTTGGGAAGAATATAAGGTATGTTTGACAAGTCCTTGACCATCTCACCCACATCATCATGAAGCAACGGGTAAGGTGTCAAATGTTGACCCGAGATGTTATCTCGGGCTTATAAGCCTTTTGTTAGTTTCTATTTTTTCTACAGTTCCTTGATAATGTGAGAAATCACGAAAGCAAATGGAAATTCACTATTTGTTCGCTATTTTTTTTGTATTGTGATATCACCTGTTTACTGTGGTTTTATTACACACACACACACACGCACACACACACACACGGCCTGACGACACTGGAGGAAAGGAGGGTTAGGGTAGACATGATAACAATATACAAAATACTGCGTGGAATAGACAAGGTGGACAGAGACAGGATGTTCCAGAGATGGGACACAGAAACAAGGGGTCTCAATTGGAAGTTGAAGACCCAGATGAGTCAAAGGGATGTTAGGAAGTATTTCTTCAGTCATAGAATAGTCAGGAAGTGGAATAGCCTAGCAAGTGAGGTATGGCAGGAACCATACATAGCTTTAAGATGAGGTGTGAAAAAGCTCATGGAGCAGGGAGAGAGAGGACCTAGTAGCACTCAGTGAAGAGGCGGGACCAGGAGCTGAGAATCCACCCCTGCAACCATAATTAGGAGAGTACAACTAGGTGAGTACACACACACATTATATATACGTGTGTGTGTTCCTTCCTCAGTGCGCCTTCTCTAGTGTTCCTTCCTAAGTGCTCCTTTAGTATTCCTTCCTAAGTGCTCCTTTAGTATTCCTTCCTCAGTGTTTCCTCCCTAGTGCTCCTTGAAGTATGCTTATTGCTATTCTGAGTAATTACAGTCGCCTACAAAGTCTTCGTCAGTGATTGAAGGAACGTTTGTCAAGGTTGTCGAGACCCACGATTGTTGCAAGTCACGAAAACTGTGGTGGTGGTGTTGTTTTTATTGTTGTTATTGTCGGTGGTGATGATGGTTATGGTAGTGGTAGTGGTTTATACTGGGGTGGCGGCGATAGTGGTGCCTGTGGAGGTTGTGGTAGCAGTTATACTAGCGATGATGATAGTGGTAATGCTGGTGCTGACTTAACACACACACACACACACACACACAAACACACGCAAAACACACAAAACACACAACACAAACACACACACCAAAAAAATACAAACACAAACACACACTACAAAACACCCAAATAACCACCCTGTAAAAAACACCAAACCTTAAACAATTCCGTAAGAAATATGAGGCAACAGTTCACGGTAAATAAGAAGAATCTTGGAGAGTCGTGTTTTCTGCCTTATTTCTTGTGGATGAGTTTTAAATTAACCTCAAACTACAGTGGGAAAGGAAAATGGGGATTCCTGAGTGAATTGTGTGTGTGTGTGTGTATGTGTGTGTGTGTGTGTGTGTGTGTGTGTGTGTGTGTGTGTGTGTGTGTGTGTGTGTGTGTGTGTGTGTGTGTGTGTGTGTGTGTGTGTGTGTGTGCGTGTGTGTACTCACCTATTTGTACTCACCTATTTGTGGTTGCAGGGGTCGAGTCATAGCTCCTGGCCCCGCCTCTTCGCTGATTGCTACTAGGTCCTCTCTCTCCCTGCCCCATGAGCTCTATCATACCTCGCCTTAAAACTATGTATGGTTCCTGCCTCCACCACATCACTTTCTAGGCTATTCCACGGCCTGACTACTCTATGACTGAAGAAATACTTCCTAACATCCCTTTGATTCATCTGAGTCTTCAACTTCCAATTGTGACCTCTTGTGTCTGTGTCCCATCTCTGGAACATCCCGTCTTTGTCCACCTCGTCTATTCCACGCAGTATTTTATATGTCGTTATCATGTCTCCCCTGACCCTCCTGGCCTCCAGTGTCGTCAGGCCGATTTCCCTCAACCTTTCTTCATAGGACAATCCCCGTAGCTCTGGGACTAGTCTTGTTGCAAACCTTTGCACTTTCTCTAATTTCTTGACGTGCTTGACTAGGTGTGGATTCCAAACTGGTGCTGCATACTCCAGTATGGGCCTGACGTAGATGGTGTACAGAGTCTTAAACGAATCCTTACTGAGGTATCGGAACGCTATCCGTAGGTTTGCCAGGCGCCCGTATGCTGCAGCAGTTATCTGATTGATGTGCGCCTCAGGAGATATGCTCGGTGTTATACTCACCCCCAGATCTTTTTCCTTTAGTGAGGTTTGCAGTCTTTGGCCATCTAAACTATATTGTGTCTGCGGTCTTCTTTGCCCTTCCCCAATCTTCATGACTTTGCATTTGGCAGGGTTAAATTCAAGGAGCCAGTTGCTGGACCAGGCTTGTAGCCTGTCCAGATCTCTTTGTAGTCCTGCCTGATCCTCGTCCGATTCGATCCTTCTCATTAACTTCACATCGTCTGCAAACAAGGACACTTCTGAGTCTATCCCTTCCGTTATGTCGTTCACGTATACCAAGAACAGCACAGGTCCTAGGACTGACCCCTGTGGAACCCCGCTTGTCACAGGCGCCCACTCTGACACCTCGTCGCGTACCATGACTCGTTGTTTCCTCCCTGTCAGATATTCTCTGATCCATTGCAGTGCCTTTCCTGTTATGTGTGCCTGGTCCTCTAGCTTTTGCAGTAACCTCTTGTGAGGAACTGTGTCGAAAGCCTTCTTGCAGTCCAAAAATACGCAGTCGATCCACCCCTCTCTCTCTTGTCTTACTTCTGTCACCTTGTCATAAAACTCTAGTAGGTTTGTGACACAGGATTTTCCTTCCCTGAAACCGTGCTGGTTGTCAATTATACACTTGTTTCTTTCCAGGTGCCCCACCACTCTCCTCCTGATGATCTTCTCCATGACCTTGCATACTATACACGTTAGAGATACAGGTCTGTAGTTTAGTGCCTCATGTCTGTCTCCCTTTTTAAAAATTGGGACTACATTTGCCATTTTCCATACCTCAGGGAGTTGCCCAGTTTCAAATGATGTGTTGAAGATCTTTGTTAATGGCTCACACAATATCTCTGCTCCCTCTTTAAGGACCCATGGAGAGATGTTGTCTGGTCCCACCGCCTTTGAGGTGTCAAGTTCGCATAGCAGCTTCTTCACCTCCTCCTTGGTTATATGTACCTCATCCAGCACTTGCTGGTGTGCCCCCCTGTTCTGATTTCTTGGAGTCCTACTGGTTTCCACTGTAAATACCTCTTTAAATCTTGTGTTGAGCTCCTGACATACCTCTCGGTCGTTTCTTGTGAATTCCCCATCACCCTTCCTCAGTCTGATTACCTGGTCCTTGACTGTTGTTTTCCTCCTGATGTGGCTGTACAACAGCTTCGGGTCAGTCTTTACTTTTGATGCTATGTCATTTTCATATTGTCTCTGAGCCTCCCTTCTTATCTGTGCATATTCGTTTCTGGCTCTTCGGCTGATTTCTTTATTTTCCTGAGTTCTCTGTCTTCTGTACCTTTTCCATTCTCTAGTACACCTAGTTTTTGCCTCCCTACACCTTTGGGTGAACCAAGGACTCGTTCTGTTCTTCCCATTATTTCTGTTTCCCTTGGGAACAAACCTCTCCTCTGCCTCCTTGCATTTTGTTGCTACATAGTCCATCATTTCTTGTACTGGTTTTCCTGTCAGTTCCCTCTCCCACTGAATGTCTTGAAGGAAGTTCCTCATGCCTGAGTAGTTCCCCCTTTTGTAGTTTGGTTTTTCCCAGCCTATTCCTGCTACTCTCTCCACTTGGAGCTCAACTATGTAGTCGAAGCACAGAACCACATGATCACTAGCTCCCAGGGGCCTTTCATACATGATACCCTCGATGTCCGAACTACTCATGGTGAATACAAGGTCCAACCTTGCTGGTTCATCCTCTCCTCTCTCTCTGGTAGTGTCTCTAACATGTTGATGCATGAGGTTCTCCAGTACCACATCCATCATCTTGGCTCTCCATGTTTCGGGACCCCCATGGGGCTCCAGGTTTTCCCAGTCAATCTCCTTGTGATTGAAATCACCCATAACTAGTAACTTTGCTCCCCCCATGTGTGCTCTCCTGGCCACCTCGGCTAGTGTGTTGATCATTGCTCTGTTGCTCTCATCGTATTCTTCTCTTGGCCTCCTGCAGTTCTGTGGTGGGTTGTACATTACTGCAATTATCACCTTATGTCCCTCAGACTGGATTGTTCCTACTAAGTAGTCCCTTTCGCCCATGCCATCCATTCCTTCCATTTTCTCAAAACCCCACTGGTTTTTAATGAGCAGTGCAACTCCTCCTCCCCCTCTCCTCCCTCTGTCTTTCCTGAAGATTTGATATCCGGATGGAAAGATTGAATCTGTTATTATTCTGGTGAGTTTTGTTTCTGTGAGTGCTATTATGTCTGGGGATGTCTCTTTGATTCTTTCGTGCCACTCCTCATACTTGTTTGTTATTCCATCTGCATTTGTATACCACACCTTCAACTTCTTTTCTAAGACTGTGGTCTGGGAAGTATATTGGGGTTGGGGAAGTGGGAGACCTGGTAAGGAACTATGGGTTGTTGCTGTGGGGGTGAAGTTTGTAATGTAGTGGGTGGGGGCATTGGATGTGGCATGGGTGTTTTGATTTAGAGTGTTTGGTTGCACTGGGGTTGACCTGGTTGGGAGGCTTCTATAGAAAGTTGTGAGGGGGGCTGTATTAGATCTTCTTCCTGGGTCTGGGATCTCCTGTCTGTCTTCTCCATCCCCTCTCTTTCCTCCTTTCTCCTTTGTACCATCTCTCTCAGTTTCTTCCTTTCTTCTTGTGTTCTGTCGCGGTCGAGATACACCCTCCTGTATGCCGTCATGTCCCTTAATCGTGCTTTCTCCTGCAGTATCCTGGTCCGAGTCGCTTCTGCCTTGAAGGTCACTCTCACTGGCCGGGTTCTTTTTTTTACAAACCCCCCTATTCTCCGAAAATTTTCCAGCTGGGTCATATCGTCTTCTCCTATTGCTTTCATGATGCTTTCAATTGCTTTTTTTTCCCCTTGTTTTCTTGCTTCATATGTTTCCCCTTCGACTTCCTGGAGCCCATACACAAAGACTGACCTCACCCTTTCATTCTCCCACTGCATATCCCTGTGTATCCCCTCATTTAATTTGGTTTCCTCCACTGCAGCTTTCCTTTCATCAGTTTCACTGGCTAATGTACTTGGGCTCAGTGGCCTGTCATTTTCCCTTCTCGGCTTTCCTTGGGCTCTGTTGTTGTCTGTTAGGGCCTCCACATAAAGCTTAGCTCTTTCATTTGCTACAGTCTCCTCTGATAGAGCATCTCCATGCAGTTGTGCCCCTTCTTTTCCTACAGTCCCCTTATTTGTGGCTGAGGTAGCAGTCTCTGTTGTCAATCCCAAAATGTTCTTTAGTTCTTTAGGCTGTTTCAGATTTTTCAGTTCCTCTTCTAAACTCTGTATCCTAGCTTCTGCTGCTTTGACATGCACCTCCCACTTCCTGCTTTCCATATCTATCCTCTCTTCCATTCTCATGCTAAGTTCTTCTAGTTTCTTTTCCCATTCATGATCCCTTTTTATGAGCTCTGCTGCCCAATCTTCCTGTGTATTTTCCTCCTCCTGTCCCTTGGTTTTTCTTGTTACTCTCTGGCAACCCATTTTTGTTTTATCCTGATTGCCTCAGAGTGGGAAACCTATGTAGTTCTGTATGTTAGGTTAGTAGTGTGTGTGTCAGAGTGTGGGGGGGGAAGTAGTGGAGGAACTGTGGCTATTTGGGAGCTGAGTGGGGAGGGGTGGGGAGGGTTTGGGGTGAACGGGGGAGGGGAGGGTGATCGAGGGAGGGGATGGATCAGGGGAAGTAGTGAGATGTCGGTGGTGAGGGGGGAGTGTGTGTGTGTCTGGATATGTGTGTGTGTGTGTGTGTGTGTGTGTGCGTGTGTGTGTGTGTGTGTGTGTGTGTGTGTGTGTGTGTGTGTGTGTGTGTGTGTGTGTGTGTGTGTGTGTGTGTGTGTGTGTGTGTGTGTGTGTGTGTGTGCGTGTGTGTGTGTGTGTGTGTGTGTTGCATTTTATTTCTACAAGATCATTAATCATGCAGAGAAACTGCAATAATTGACACTTTTTCTTTCACAGGATGAACGAAACTTTTCTTTATATATTGTATATTTACAAACATTAACTTCACCCCCCCCCTCCTTCCTTTCCCCCACCGTCCCACTCCCCCGTCCCTGGTCCATGTATTAGCATTAACAAACCTCTATTGGTCCATTGCCACCACTCTCGACAGCCAATCAGAGCACAGAATCCTACCTGACGGGGGTTAACTTCTCTGGGGGCCAAAATACCCCCTCTAGAACAAAAAATATTAAATTGTGTATATATAAAATGGTTGACCACTAACCGGCATCCACTGTTTGATCGTAATTGATTTAATAAAGGTGGAAGGGTGAGTCGACAACCCTCCCACTGGTCAAGTTGACAGTTATTGCATGTAATCCCACGGCAGTGTATACCATGGGTTAATATTTTGCAAGGGGCGGGATAAAACAGGACTGTGAGTAATCTAGGAGGTGGATGAAGGAGTATAGTGGTCATTAAGCAGATTAACCGGGTGAAAAGCTGATAATATGTGTACACCTGGTTCCGTCTTGGGCCTCGGAATAAGCAAACTTGGGTTTCCCATCTTCAAAAAAAAAAAAAAAAAAAATAAAAAAAAAAAAAGAAGGCGATAGAGAAGGCAGATTTATTTCCTTCGCGATTTCCTTGTGGTTATAATGGTTAATGTGCCGGTATATTGCACTCATCTACTTTAAAAAAATAGATTATATATATTACGGCCAATATAATGCAATGTTTTGTTTTAATAACAAAAAAAGGCACAATACCGTATATATATATATATATATATATATATATATATATATATATATATATATATATATATATATATATATATATATATATATATATATATATATATTTAGTGAAGGGATTCAGGGAAACCGGTTATTTTCATATAGTCGGACTTGAGTCCTGGAAATGGGAAGTACAATGCCTGCACTTTAAAGGAGGGGTTTGGGATATTGGCAGTTTGGAGGGATATATTGTGTATCTTTATACGTATATGCTTCTAAACTGTTGTATTCTGAGCACCTCTGCAAAAACAGTGATAATGTGTGAGTGTGGTGAAAGTGTTGAATGATGAAAGTATTTTTCTTTTTGGGGATTTTCTTTCTTTTTTGGGTCACCCTGCCTCGGTGGGAGACGACCAACTTGTTGAAAAAAAAAATATATATATATATATGTGTGTGTGTGTGTGTGTGTGTGTGTGTGTGTGTGTGTGTGTGTATGTATTTGGGAATATTTTCCCAGAACTTCGAGTTTATCGTTAAGCCAGGGTGGTCGTGTCCGTAGAATTAATCACGATAATATTACAAGTAGTGAACCTTGAGCAGTTACATCTCTAACTTTCTACTGTTTCTACATTCTAGATTTTTTTTAATCAATGATCAAGAAATTCATTCAAGTTAAACGTCTTAACTATGATTTCAAAGAACGGTGGTTGGGGGGGTTATTTTATTGAAGAAAACGTTTATTACGATCATCGTTCAAAGAAAATATGAAGTCATCAATCACAGAAAACGGAAACCATTATTCATCGAAAACAGGCATCATCAATCACTGAAAAAGGGGGCATTATCATACGGAGAAAACAAGCACCATCAATAACAACAGCCATCAATCACAAAGAATAGGCATCATTAATCATGGTTGATATATTTATATGTATGAATGATCTAAAGGATAACGGATCGTCTTTACACTTGTCAGTGTGACCTTCCAGTGTGACCTTGACACTTGTCAGTTTACCCTTCCAGTGTATGCTTCCATTGTGACCTTCACCTCAGGGATGGCCAGTCCCTCAGACCTGAAGAAAAAACAAACAATATTGAGGTGGTGAGACCCTTAGCCTTAAAGAAGTAATATTAAGGTGGTCAGTCCCTCATCCTTGAAGGAGAAGCAATTCTGAGGTGATCAGTCCCTCATCCCTGGTAAGTGTTCGGCTTCATAGCTTCGAGATGTTAATAACCTCTCCACATTCCTGAGACTGATGTGGCTGTGTTTCATAATCACCATCTGAAGAACCATTACTCGCCATCTGAAGAACATTCATGGGAGGACATCATTTTGCGAGTGGTTTGCTTGGTTCCCTCACCTGTAAGTACACAACTGGCAAAATCTCTGGTGGACAGAACGTCTACACAATAAAGTGCCTGTCTTATCGCCATTATAGTTTACTATCGTAGTATAGTACTGTGGGGAGGCCTGGTCTGGGACCGGGTCGCAAGGGCGTTGACCCTCCGAACCCTATATAAGTAGACTATTCCTTCACGTGTGTAGATACGCTAGATCACAGTCGCTAAGAGAGAGACAGAATTCAGTTTGCGACTTTCAGATAGCAAGAAGAAGTGTAGTAAAGGCGTGAGGCGAGTATAAGAAACAATAAGAACGGTTTTGTCATCTAAGACAGCGAGGGGCACACATTAGGACGAACAACAGGAGGAGAAGCTGTATGAAGGGCATAGGGCAGGAGCACTAAACTACACGGAGAGGTAAGAGACAAGACAATCGATTAACAGCAGCAGAGCAGCTGTATACGGTAGCTGCAGCACCAACAGCAATGAAAAAGACAACAACAACAACAGCAACACCACCACCACCAACAGCAGCATTAGCAGGAGTAGTAGCAGTAACACTAGCAACAGAGACAGCAGCACTAGCAACAGCGACAGCAGCACTAGCAACAGCAGCACTAGGAACAGCAGCAGCAACAACAGTGTCAGCTACTGGTACTGGAGCGTTACCAAGCACCTCCATTACTAAGTTAAAGACAGACAGGCAGAAGATCACAAGGAGAGATCACAGCTATTTTCATGTTATCCCAGAAAAGTAGTGCTTAACACTGCATTTAAAATTCCTACATGAATGACCAGGTAATAACAGCGCTGAGCACTCTATAGTGGTCGCCAGACGGCAAGTATTGTTTAGATACAATATTAATAACAATAGTAACAAAATTCTTACTCATCATAGCATGACTATGGATTTGGTGTACTTGTAACAAGCAGGGAACCAACCAATGACAGAGAACACGTGTTTATCTAACGTCAATGAGAGCCAATAGCTGTCTGAGAACAGCTGTTTATCTAACTCAATGACAGGCAGTCACCAGCCAGAGAATGCCACCAGGTCTTCGGGGCTTATTAAAATATAATAAAGGATTGGGGAGCGTCCTTTCCTGTGGGCGGCGTCGGGGAGGGGAACGATCATGTTCTCCGCTCGTCATTACGGCTGATTACGGCGACCGACACCGGCAGAGCGACGCCGCAACCATTCCTAACGATCCCGGACACCGAACCCAACCCTTACATTTTTTTTACACTCCCACCCATCCTCTCCCTACCTACCTAAAAAATCAAATGAGGACCAGTAAGTGCAGTAGACATTATTAGAATTTTTATCTATCTTTGAAGCGATAAACCACTTCTGTCATTCAACGCAAGCGGTGACGGACGCTCGATCCTCCGTTCCCTAGGAGTGAGATCAGCATGCTACTTACATGTACTCACGCAGACCTTATTAGAAACGTTGAAATAAAAGTTATAATTTTTGCAAATGAGAGAGAGGATGCAGGTGAGGGGATCTTGATCGGAAGAATTGGACTTATCCTTCCCTTCTTTGGATCGAATCTGATTGCCTCCTTTTTCCCCAGGCGCTGTATAACTGCTGCGAATTTAGAGTTTTTCCCTCGATATAACAATAAGTAAATGAGAGGAAATTGAGAAGTTGATGGACACAGACGAGGCAGCAGCAGGAGGAGGGGGCCGAAGAGGTGGGAACCAGGACGGGACCAGCAGTTAGTGCCCTCAAATGAAAGGTTGTCCGAGCTCCTCCGCAATTTTGCGTGCGTTCCTTTACGAGCTACAATTTTGACTCCCTCGCCCACTCAAAGTGACACCCAGCTTGATGTATGTCCGGTAATTTGAGTCAAAAATTCCCGCCCCCCCTCTCCTAACACTCCCTCAACCATCCCCTGGGGGAGGTAATAATTTCAGAGAGGACCAGGGGATGACTAGGTGAGTTATGGGTGTCAAGACCTTGTGATGTCCACACACACACAGGTGTCAGGAGTTATTTACCCACGACGACACCTCGTCAGTATGACGGATTAAATGTAGGGGTACAATGCTTTCGTCGTCCTGAACAGCCTCCTACACTCTGGTGTGGTCTAGTGATGTGTAGTGTAGTGAAGTGAGGTGTGTCGTGGTGTGGTGAGGTGAGGTGTGGTGAGGTGTGGTGGGGCATAAGCAGTGTATTGAATGGTGTGGAGTCTCTCCTTTCTTATGTTCTTATGTATATATACAAGTAATGAAATTAAAAGCGTTTAAAATGCATTCACCGAAACCTCACACTTAGAAGAGGACCTTTATGGCGGTCCGTCCTGGACCATTGTCAAGTCACTGCGACTTGACAAAGGTTCAGAATGGACCGAAACATCGCCCCTCTTCTAAGTGTGGGAGTTTGTTGAACTGTTCCAGTGACGGTATTATGAATTATTCTTCACATAATCTTGCCCTAGAAGGCGAGTACCTGTATACCTGTATAACAATACTCTTACGTGATTCCATACTAAACAAAAAAAAAAATGCAAAATTAATTTCGGGAATGTTAAAAAAAAAATAATAACTCTTCAATAATGACGGTAGTTTCTTCATTGATCCTTCAGTCAGTAAACTTGTAAAGTTCAGAGAATAAAAGTCATTACAGTTGAACATTTTCCTTGAATAACCCAGATCTTTATTTACTGGTAATTTGAACAAATGTGACGCTCTTTCATTAACCTAATCATTGATTGGGTTCAGCCCTGAGCTAATTATCTAATTATCACTACGTAAAAGAAATCGAAAAACTTTTTCCGGAGAACGTCGGTTTTTGAACGTATCGACAAATTCCTAAAAAGATTTATGTATAGGGTAGGTGGAAACCGAGTCTCAAAGGCTGTTTTCGGAGGCGGATTTAATCACATGAAACCTCTAATAAACTGTAATAAAGACTAATAAAGAGTAATAAAGGCTAATGAAAAGTAGGCAAGACTTATACGTAGACGTGGGCAGGAGAAGAGGAAACTTCAGCAAACATTCATTTAATAATGACTTTCATTGATTCTTGTAATATGTGTTGAGTGTGATCTGGTGTGTTGAGATATTTGACAACGCTGGCAGAGTGACAGTGCAGAAATAATGACAAGAAATGCAGGGAGACTGACCGCAATGCAGTGTGTGTGTGTGTGTGTGAGAGAGAGAGAGAGAGAGAGAGAGAGAGAGAGAGAGAGAGAGAGAGAGAGAGAGAGAGAGAGAGAGAGAGAGAGAGAGAGAGAGGACTGAAAACGCACATAGACTGACAACGTAGATGCAATAACTGACAACACAGAGACAATCGTTGACAACATAGTGGGAAGGACTGACTGTATAGAATGACTGACATCACAGAAAGATTTATTGACAATGCAGACAGAGTGACTTAGAACACAAACTAAAGAATGGCTGACAATTCAAAGAAAATGACTGAAATATCAGAGTGAATAATAATAAAAATAATTGTAATGATTAATGATTATTATATTATTATTACAACAGACATAGTGGAAAATTATATTTCATGACAATGCTGTTTACATGCTGGTAGTCAGGGTAATCAACAAACACACATCACTGGACCCAAGGGATATATATACACTGAGAGGTATATTCCTCTCAGAGTATATATGCTAAGTTTACTTTAATGCCTATTTTAAGGATTATTCTTGTCTGGTGTAGAGCTGTTTACATGCAGCCTTAAACCCTATTAACTAACCAATCAACCAGTAGTTGACAGCTGGTCAACCTCACTTATCTGTTCCATTCAACATCACTCCTTTGAAAAGTAATATTTATTTTAGTAATGATCATTGATTTCTGAGACTTGGGTCGTGTCGTACTGCTTCTGGATGTCAATGTTTATTCGATCGCAGCGTCCATTTCCACACGCTTTACCATCCTGATGGAAGAGGCTGAAACTACGACATCAGCGCTTGGTTGATTATTGGGATTTAAACCCGAATGTAATCTTTTCACCACCAGGCAAGAATCTCTTAATCCCCTTTAACAGGGATTACACTCTCAGCATACGGTATATACAGTGAGAGAAATACACCTCACGGTGTATATATCCTGGGATATATACACCGTGAGGTGGTGTATATATCCTGCAATAGATATACCACACACGGTGTTTGACACAAATCTAAATATCTAAATCAAATTTCCTACAGTTTAAAATGTACAATAATATACAAATAACCCGCACATAAGAAAGATGAGCTTATGACGACGTTTCGATCCGATTTCGGTCATTTACAAGTCACACTAAAACACGAAGATGAGGGGAGCCGGTATATATATAGGAGAGGGAGGAGGGATACAGAGACAGGACAAAGAGAGGAAGAAAGAATCTGAGTAGTGGTAGCGGTAATGCTGGTAGTGGAAGTAGTAGTAGAAGTAGTAGTAGTGGTGGTAGTAGTAAGTAGTGGGAGTAGTGGTAGCTGTAATGCTGGTAGTGGAAGTAGTAGTAGTAGTAGTTTCGGTCCAAGTCGGACCGGAAAGTCCGACTTGGACCATTTTGTGCGAATTATTTGTGTATTGTACCAGTCACGGATTTGTCGTTTTGTTCCATATGTATTAATATTTTTTTCAGTTGCCGGTATTGGGTATTGCTAGAAAAGGGTCAGAAATAAATGATTTTTGTGTTCAGTGTTAAGTCATCCCTTGATGCTGGTGAAGGGCTCTTGATTAGAGGAACTGGAGCCACCCCTCTCTTTCACTGGAATAGTCCTGATTGCCTCCCGTTTCCCAGGAGCTGTATGACCCTTACGGCTTCGGCTTTTTTTCATGACTGTAACAACGTCCGCTGTTAAATCATATAATACTACTACTACTACTACTACTACTACTACTACTACTACTAATAATAATAATAATAATAATAATAATAATAATAATAATAATAATTATATAATCTCGAGGAAAAAGAAGGGGTAAGAAAATTATACTGTGAGTTCTTACTAGCTTTGTGAGTCACGAAAATTATTAATAGTTAACTGACCTACTGTGAGACGCACTTGTTGTGGCACTCACAAATATTATTAAAATATTAGCATAATCATTAATAATTATTTTTGATGACGATTATGAGAACTCATCTAGCAAACAAGAATCCACTGTAACCCAGGGTGGGTGAATATATGGCACCTTTGCCCTAAGTGACAACCAGGGTAGGTGAATATATGGCACCTTTGCCCTAAGTGACACCCAGGGTAGGTGAATATATGGCACCTTTGCCCTAAGTGACACCCAGGGTAGGTGAATATATGGCCCCCTTGCCCTAGGTGACACCCTTGCCCTAGGTGACACCCTTGCCCTAGGTGACACCCTTGCTCTAGGTGGCACCCATGTCCTAGGTGATACCCTTGCCCTAGTTGACACCCAAAAACTTTTTTCATCTATAAGTATTTATATCTTAAGGCGTAGAAATTTCACTTAATTTTATATAGTAATAATTATTATAAAATTTAAAATAATCGTAACACATCCCATAAAAACCATAAAAATTTTGATTATCAAAATTCTAATGGGAACGCCAAAGAATTTTTTTTAGAGAATTATACCAAGGTATAACTGGTCTGATCTTTTCTAAACCACACTAGACAGCCCTAGTTGATCCTGACACTAGCACACACTAGTTTTAGCCATTCTGGTCTACACTAGTCCCTCCCAACCCAATCTAAATCCACTCCACCCCACTTTAATCTTCTGTAACCCACTCCTATCTACCCAAGCACATCCTTAACTCACCAGGTACATCCTTAACCCACTCCATCTCACCCAAAATTCACCCCCATGTTCTACCCACACTCACCTCAGGTTACCATAGCCTACCCTCCACAAGCCACGCCCACGCCGCCCCTACTGAATCGTGAGCAACAAATCATAGCCCTGCTAATCAAATAACCTTCAAATAATTATGATCGTGGCATAATCACCTTGCAGGACCCCTCCAAGTTTCCTTCGTTGTTAGTAATTAGTGGACTTCCTTGTGCTCGACCCTATCCGGACGTGATGAAGAGAGAGAGAGAGAGAGAGAGAGAGAGAGAGAGAGAGAGAGAGAGAGAGAGAGAGAGAGAGAGAGAGAGAGAGAGAGAGAGAGAGAGAGAGAGAGAGAGAGAGAGAGAGAGAGAGAGAGAGAGAGAGAGAGAGAGAGAGAGAGAGAGAGAGAGAGAGAAAGAGAGAGAGAGAATTACAAAAACTTGTAGATTTCTAAAAAGCCTAGAAATTAGACCATAAAAATTTGGGAATTTTCAGATTATCTTCGTGAAGAGCAAAAAAGGCACAATAACGTGACTAGAACAATACACAAATAACTCGCACATAGGAGAGAAAAGCTTATGATAATGTTTCGGTCCAAATAGGACCATTTACAAACTCACACTTTGTAAATGGTCCAAGTCGGACCGAAACGTCATCGTAAGCTCCTCTCTCCTATGTGCGGGTTATTTGTGTATTATCTTCATGTTTTCATAAGGGATTTTTTGATAACATTACTAACAGAATTTTTAACATCTTATTTTTACTAAAAGACCTTTTTTTCCAGGCGAAGAGAACACAAACGGCGAGTTTCCGGTTGCCCCTCAGAAACACCTGCCCGTAGCCCTTCCCTCCTCCCCCTCACACCTTTCCAGTCGTTCTTGTATGGATTACAGGCCTCTCTACAAACTACAAGTAAACCACTAAGTAATGTACTCACATCATCCATTCTGATGTGGGCGGTTGTCGAATTTCTCTCAATGGACCATCAATGGTTCGGCAATTTTCCAGTCATTTCCGTTGTCTGTCAGCGGCGTTGCACTTCAGCGGGGACGATTATATCATCATGTACGGAAGAATCAACTGGCCTTGGAAGGGTGGTCCCTTGCGGCTCTCCTGGATCACTGAGATATCCAAGTACCTGGGAGCATCGCATGTTTTACTGGGTTTACCAACGATCTCTTAGAATACGGATAGCTGCAATGGAGGTGCATGTTGTTACTTGATGGAAGTTTAGTCAATGAGCTATTGCTGATGATTGTACACTCCAGAAATCTAGAAACGTTTAACAACTCCTTTTGGGCTATCGGTGGCAATCTTACGCCAGAAGTCTACAAGTATATAGCGGCAACCTAAGTGCTATAAAACTGGTTGAAAGCTGGATCTTAATATTTTGAGTTTTGTGCAAAATGAAAAAAAAAAAGTCTAGTGGAGACTTAGAGATTATTAAGAGTTTTGAAAATTTAAGAAAGATGTAAAGAACAGCCGCAAGCAAAACAAATTCTGAGGAACCAAGGAAGGATTCAAAAACATTCTGAAGTGCTTTCCAGTTTGTCGCTACTCTAATAAGAGACTTCCAATGGGAAAGAAGGCCTTATTTAAATTATTTACCACGGAGGTTTAATAACCAGGATAACCTTAGAGACCTAAGCAGCATGGTTTATTTCCACTGGGTCCTGAAGGTTTATACAAGGCCGCGATCCACGCCAGCGGACGTTAAGGGAGTTACCCACGTCTTTCGCCCCTCCCGGGAGTGAATATAGTGTAGGAGCACTGCAGCAGGCTGACTGGTCCATACCAGGCATGTCCTCCACTCCTAACTGAAACATTTATACAACCTATTCCCAAAGTTTTCCAAGGTCTACTTGATCTTTCCGGTTGTAAGCCGAACCCTCTACCACCCAGCTTCGAAATATCTATTCTGGTACGGTGGTCTAACTGCTGTAACTTACTTGGTTACTCGACATGTCAGCCACTAGACTAGGGACCCCAGGGAAGGAAGAGACAACAAGCGGCTCCGACACATGTAGTGCTGAGCAACTCACTGGCAAAATCATAACGACACGATTACAGACAAGATATTGAGCTTGGATCGAACCCTACTCCGAAGAGTGAGCTGTTTACAATCGTGTCATTCGCAACTGCTTTGAAGGGACTTGAGCTAGAGCACGTCACAGCCATACTGGTGTGAATTCCGTCTGTGAGAAACTCCATTTGTGGTCACAGTGGGGCGCATGCTAACCTTCCTAGTCTGATGAAGCCTCTCATTGTTAAACGTTTCATTCAATAAATGCCCTGAAGTGGACACAAGTAGCCTTTTGCCCTGTTGTGGGTTTGAATCCCACTTCCTTCAGCAAGTGATTCAGAGCATTTAGTAAAATAATTCTGAGGCGCCATGTAAACATATTATCCTGAAGATCAACTGAAATGCAAATCGGATTCAGACGTGTTTTCTGAAGCTTTCCAAATGCGGCAGAAAAGAGCATTAGAGAGGAAATTGGAACAGTTGATGGCTCTCTGAAACATCAGAGAGCATAGAGGGAGTGCGACTCTTATTGCTCAATGAATGTTCCACTCACAACCGAAAGGGCCCGGGAAAAAAACCTAAGGAAGATAAGCCACACTTGGCACCTGGGTTAATAACCCAGGAACCTCCACCCTCTTCTTTTTCCCTACCTAGATCTCGCTACTACAAAATTTTCAGGAATCAGGGAATGATAAACAGACCAGAAAAGGGTAGTTTTGTGGCCGCCATACCTTGTCGGGGACGACCCACTGATCTATTAGTACCGAGGAATTGGACTCAAGGACAAATTGGTCGACAAAGGGATATTTTGGTAGGGAAAATTAGGGATCTTTAAGGAATAATGATTGGGACTGAAAAAAAGGATTACCCGATTATCTCGTAGGATACGTAGACCAAGTACCTGACTATATATATATATATATATATATATATATATATATATATATATATATATATATATATATATATATATATATATATATATATATATATATATATATATATATATTTATATATTCTCTTACTAACAAAATCTTAAACTTTGTATTTAATTCTTGACACATTTTCTTCTCAACGTCAGTGATTTTGTTCTTGTCTTTTCTTCTTTATATTTTTACTTCAGGTTTAAACATTTTTCGTTCTTGAATAAATGTTTTGGTTCTGTCTCTCTGTTGTGCAATATTTAGTTTCCAAGGATTTTTCTACCCTCTTCGTCTCGTCTAATATTTGTATTTAAATTTCTGGCCTTCCTTAACCTCTAGAAAATCCCTAATTATCCATTTATTTTTCCTTCATACCTCTACAACGCCTTCTATTAAACCATCCGTTATTATTTTTCACATATTACTTTTTTTGGGATAAACTGTTTGCTTCCATCATCATAAGTTGAAGAACTTTGTGTCCAAATTTACTTGTATCTTATAATATTATGTGCCGTTTAGATTCTCAGAAATATTGTATTAATTAGTATTGTTATCTTTTGCTCTAATCGTTTCCCTCTTATGAGTATTTTAATTTCATCGGTCTTATTTAACAACATATCTAATTTTCAATAGGACATAGTCACTTTTTCCAAGTGTGTGTGTGTGTGTGTGTGTTTGTAGAGTGGTGATGCTCTGGAGAGGTTGACCAGTGGGCGGTGGGGGACTAAAGTGACGAAGCATTGGGTGGCTGGATAGTGAGCGGTGAAGGTGTGGGCGGCTGGATAGTGGGTGGTGAAGGTGTGGGCGGCGGGATAGTAGGCTGGCAAAGCTGTTGACGGTGAATGTGTGGAAGGAGCGGTGGGCAGCCGGATAATAGACGGGCAGATCTGTAGACGGAGGGATAGTGGGAGAGCAAAGCTGTGGGCGGCAGGATAGTGGGTTGGCAGAGCTGTGGGTGGCTGGGTCGTGGGCGGGCAGAGCTGTGGGCGGCGGGGTCGTGGGCGGCGGGTGCGTTGCTGGCCGTAATAGCGGGGGCCCAGCAACCTGGGCCACCCTAATTGCTATCAAACAATGTAATGGTGGAGGATAAGTAGTGGACCTTGATATTTTATTATTGGTCCCTCTATGATGAGTGGGTGGGGGGAGGGGGTGGCCAGCGGGCGAGCGTGGGTCCTGGGCCGGCCGATGATGGCCCCATGATGGCCCCTGATCATGGTCTCCGACCCATATGTCTCCCACAGTCACCCTTCACTCCTGCTACCACCTCTCCACCACCCCCATCATCACATTCTTCACCACCGTCTTCACCACCTCCACCATCACCACCATCATTACCCCTGCCTTCACCACCATCTCCACCATGACCTCCACCACCTCGCACCTGCCCTGCACACACATACACTGTCACATCCGCTGGCTTCCCAAGCTTCCAGTTCTCCGTCAGGACCCTCAGTCTTCATCAACACTGCCGCCGTCCGCCTCGCGATCGCCACTGCCGCTCTTTTCCTTATCCCTGTCATAACCTCTGAAGCCCTTCGCTATTCTTCTCTTCACCCCCTCCTCCTCCCGTTTCAATCGCTATCGCCACCGACGTCAATTCTTTGAAGTCTGGCTACCGCCGCGTCCGCCCGCCGCTGTCAACAGCAAGCGTCAATCTATCTTCGTCAGCCTTCCACCGGTTCCGACAGATTCGCCGCCGCTTCAATATCATCGGTAAAGTCATTATACTGTCACGTTCTTCACTGCTTGTAGGATTTAAATCAGCTTTGTAGTTAATGCTGGCTACCGTCTTTACTGCTGTTGGTGTTAGCAGTGCCTCCTTCAGCGTTGCTTCCTTTTCCCGATGTTCCTCGCGGTGATTTCTCGCTAAAAGCTGTCGAGGCTGGTACCTCTTTTCCTTTCCTTTATACATCCCGCAATTTTTTATATTGATTTCTTTCTCTTCCTCGTTATTTCGCGGTGCTTCTGTCACATTCGTTATCTTAAAAACATTTACCTCGTATGTGTTACAAGCCAAAATACTTTGCAACCTACACCATTTGCAACTAAAATCACTGTAGCGACTGCATTTCTCCGTCAATATCGTCTGTGCTAAATTCTGCTAAAATTTCACCATAATTTATACGAAATTTACAGCAGCTGTTGCTTCTCATTCAGAGTTTGAAACTCACTACCTCCGCTACCAGTATTTTCATCTATAATGACACATATTTTGCCAGGATTGAAATATTTTGCTTTCGAAAGCTTTGGGTGAAAAATATATATTCATTACTGGCGCTTTACGAAACAGTTGTTATTTTATTATTATTGTTTTGATTCCACACACACACACAATTATATATATATATATATATATATATATATATATATATATATATATATATATATATATATATATATATACACATATATATATATATATATATATATATATATATATATATATATATATATATATATATATATATATATATATATATATATATATATATATATATATATATATATATATATATATATATATATATATATATATATATATATATATATATATATATATATATATATATATATATACACATATATATCGTGCCGAATAGGCAAAATTTGCGGTTTTGGCTTAAATAGCGACACACTTGCCGAATAAGACAAGCGAAAATTTGTGTATGCAATAATTTCACAAAAATCATTCTGAACCTAACGAAAAAAAATATATTTCATTGTGTTTGTGTATTATTAAATTATTGTAAACTTATCTAAAACATATTTAGTTGTATTAAGCTAAATTAAATTGCGCTGGTTATAATAAGGTTAGGTACGTTTTCTAAGGTTCTTTTGGTAGAAAATTATTAATTTTTACATTAACATAAATGAAAAAAATATATCTTTAAATGAATAAGAGGAATTTTTAGAAAGAAATTAATTTTTAATGAGTTCTTGCTTTATCTATTCGGCACGACATTATATATATATATATATATATATATATATATATATATATATATATATATATATATATATATATATATATATATATATATATATATATATATATATATATATATATATATATATATATTATATATATATATATATATATATATATATATATATATATATATGTATATATATATATACCCATATATATAAATATATATATATATATTAGTTACAAAAATGGTGGCGGTCCCAGTAAAGACAATTGTCCCAGGGTTTTCCATCGTTACCCAAAATCAAAAAATAATATTCATATATAAAAAAATCCTTGTTAACAATGTCGCCACCAAAAAACACCATCCCACGATTTTTTTTTACTTTGCACCATATCTCACTCATCATACCTCACTGTCATCATATCTCACTGTCATATCTCACTCATAATACCTCACTGTCATCATATCTCACTGTCATATCTCACTCATCATACCTCACTGTCATCATACCTCACTGTCATCATACCTCACTCTCCTCATACCTCACTGTCATCATACCTCACTGTCATCATATATCACTCATCATACCTCACTGTCATCACCTTACAGTGCCAACAGTGCCGATCCAAGTAACCGCTTCCCTTATTTGCTACCTCCCTCCCCCCCCCACCCCAGAAAAAATATACACCAGCACGACACTTAGCAGTAAAAAAAAAAAAACCTGCTGCTATCATTTTTAGAAAATTAAACCTTATTGCTAAAAAAAAAAACTTTAATTCCTATATTTTTTCTTCCTCTGTTTCGACACCGTCTTCGTTGTCCACCGAAATGTTAACGTTATTCTGTACTTTCTCCGACGAAAATATTGCCATTGTCGTTGATGCTTTGACCCCAATTGAGTATTATTGATTACAATTTCACTCATCAACACATGCGCGACACCCGGGTATATTTATCTTCAAAACTTTTCGCCAAGCATTGCATTTTTCAATTCAATGCAGAACTCATTAACTGGAAGCAGTAGTTGGTGAGGTAATCAGTCCCTCAGCACAGGCAGGAAGATGGAAGCTTATATACCGGAGTCAGAAGAGGTGCAGTAGTTGAAGGCATCGTTACAAGTGGGCAAAAGAAATCTACAAAATAAAGATACAAAGTTTTTTCATATGTGTCTTATTTATCAATTTTTTTTTTACTGTATACATGAATGTTATGATTTTGTGATCAGTAACCTATACATTTTTTTTTTGCATCTAGAATATTTATTCTTAAAATATTTCGATGCATTTCTCAAAGGAGAATATATGCGTTGGGCGGTGCGAGTCCAGCAGTGGTCTTCCCTATCGTAGTGGTGTTCACCACTGTACATACCATAGTAATATGTACAGTGGTGTTCCCATCATAGCACATACCACTGTATATGTGCATCATTGAGAATCTTTATTGTTGAAACATTACGCCTGAACTACAGACATCATCAGTCGAATACAGAGATGAATTACGCTCCTGGAGACGTTAGCGTTGGTGTAAGACGTAGAAGATGAAGTGGAGAGTCTGATGTAATCAGTCCGTCACCCTTGGTGCAAGATAACCAGTCTCTTGCTTTAAAGAAGAAAAGTTGGGCAGTGGAGTATACACAGGAGGATGAGGTGTAGAAGCTTGGAGATGAGGTCACTCACAGGTGAACTGGGCTGACTAGAGGGAGCTCCAACTCGCAGAACCAAAATGAGTAACAGACTTGGTGGCAGAATCAACACCAAACTGAGCACAGTTGTGTAGGACCACTATTGCTGGACGAAGATTGAAGCTTTCACTACTTATCAATGAATAACGCCAAATATCCCGTCTGAGGAATTCATGAATAGAATGCCATTGGCTGTATATGCAAAACTGAAAAATGAATGGATATCCTTCAGAAATCTAAACAAGTAGACATTCAGATCCCTGCTCATGACAATAGCAAGATCAATACTGGACTAGATGGCGCCAGAGCGAAGCCCTAATTTCTTCCAGCGTGAAAGAGAAACTTGTGAAACTTTGACGTCCGTCTACAAGGCTTAGTGAGAGAGCGACAGGTGAACTGGAGACTCCATCCTCTGTCCGCCAATGGCAAAGCAGACGCTTAACCCGCTATTTGTTGGTTGGTTAATGGGTTAAAAGCCTATCGAGTAAACAAGGACCATTAAGGCTGCACGTAATCTGTTCAACGCCATTCAAGAATACGTTAATCCCAAAAGAGGGATTAAAACTATCAGCATTTATACATAAAGAACATGCACCTCTCGTAATATATTATACATCTTTACGTAACTGATTTCGACTACTCCGAAAACTACGAAGACTAGAATAAGGAAAGAGGTTAAGATAATTAGCTCTTACATTACTGGAAGACTGAAAAACCAGAGGAGGCATTATCACAAATTATAAGAAATTCAGAGTCATGGACAAAGTTCATAGGGAAAGATTAATTAATTGAGATGACATGAAGAAGAACGAGGAGACATGATGTTCATGAAGTTCCGAATGACTTTAGACAAATTTCTTCAGTGAGAGGGCAGTAAACTGATGGAATAATTTAGGAAGGGACGTAGTGGAGGTCCAGTCAGTACATGGATTTACATGTACGAACAAGAGTACCCTCAAAAATCCGGTAATAAGCCATACCAGTTAATGGAAGTCCAAAGGGAGGTTCTAAAAGCTAGAGTTCAACCCCATCTCTCCCCCAGACATAGCTAATTGAGTACAGATATATTCATTTCGAAAACTAAACCAAAGAACACTCTGAGGAGAGTTTATATAATTTATTTATTTACATTTTTTTAAGGAGCAGCGCCACATAGATCCCCTTCATAACAATGATAGAGAAAGAAGAAAAAATTAGAAAGACACGGTACCGGAACACTTCTTTAAGCTAGATAAACGAGGGAAGCGGGGAGACATGGTCACAACATACACGATACTCAGAGGAAATGACAAGGCAGGTACTGTCAGGATCTTCACAACAAACAGAACCAGAAGGATAGGTCATAGATGATTTTTTAGAGACGTTAGGAAGTACTTCTTTAACGTGAGAGCAGCGAAGAACCAGGGCTACACGTGAGAACCATACACACCTTATGGACTTAAAACGGAAAATAATAACGGCAGCCAATAGGAAGCTAAGAAGCAATCTACAGATCTACAATCTAAAATCTTCGTATTTCACACACACACACACACACACACACACACACACACACACACACACACACACACATACACACACACACACACACACTGCAGCAACTCCAGCAGCCATGAAATCGCAATTTGCATATTAAGTAAGGATAATTAACCCATATGTCAGATGATTAAAACTTATAAGTCGCCCTTAACACACTAAACTCTATTAGTCTGACATGTACAGTGATCGGGAGACAATTAACTAGTTTCTTTAACCCAAAAAAGGTCAGATTTATTTATAGTGGCCCCGATTTCACTTAAGACTTGATTAAGACGTGTTTTCGATGTTCAAAAATAGATTGAATAATTTTTCAAAATTTCGATTATTATCGTCTAGATAAACTGAAAAATGTAACAGCATTTCATGGAGAACATAATCGATTACATTTTACAACAAAGAAACCGTCTTCCGAGAAGGAAATAACCGATTACTTTTAGGAATAATAAAACGGTATTTTATACATGAAGTAATTACATTTGAAATCGATGAAGCAGTGTTTCACGTAGGAAATAATTACATTTAAGAACACTGAAGCAGTATTTCATACATGAAATAATCAATTACATTTTGTTTCAGATACAGAGGGCCCGATTATTTTATTTTATTTTACCTGAAACCTGAAGTCGGTGTTCAGAATAATTATTTTGTTAATATAATCCTGGGGGGAAGTGCTAAACTCGCTTGGGCCCTGTAGCGCCTGGAGAATGAGAAGTAATCAGGTTTGATTTAAGGGATTCGTAGCTCAAATCTCCTGGATCAAGAGCCTTACAACATGAATACATTGGTCTAACCCTTGCCATGAACGGAATATGTTTTGACTGAAAAAATTATCAAGAAAATGTGTTGATTAGAACTTGATTATTACTGATTATAAGGAAAATCACGTCAAGCTACAACGCTACAATGTTACAGTGTTGCAATGTTACAGTGTTACAATGTTACAATGTTACAATGAGCTTCACACTGTAGCGTCCATCTGGCCTTGTGGCGCAGTATTACAGTGCACACAGAGAGAGGATCTTGATTCGCTCTTCACTGCCGTCACTGCTGCCGTTCAGCCAGCTGGTGAAATACATATGAATACATGAGTGCACTGAGTACGTGAGAGTACATGGGAGTACGTGAGAGTACATGGGAGTACGTAAGAGTACATGGGAAGTATGGACAAAATAGAGAACATGGTGCCTCTACAGGCGCCATCTTATTGAATCGGCCTCTTTGTTTTTATTTTTGTTTTTTTGCTCAGTATTCCAAACATGAATCTTACTGCCATAATTGCTTCTGGTAATGCTCCATTTCCCAGTACACTGCTTAATGTACTAATCTTCGGAACACATGTGACTTTACCTCGCTATTGCTGTCTTGCCGCCTTACCTCACCTTGGCTGTCTTGCCGCCTTACCTCACCTTGGCTGTCTGGCCACCTTACCTCACCTTGGCAGTCTCCTCACCTTACCTCACGTTGGCTGTCTGGCCACCTTACCTCACCTTGGCAGTCTCCTTACCTCACCTTGGCTGTCTGGCCACCTTACCTCACCTTGGCAGTCTCCTTACCTCACCTTGGCTGTCTGGCCACCTTACCTCACCTTGGCAGTCTCCTTACCTCACCTTGGCTGTCTCCTCACCTTGGATGTCTCTTACTTCTTCAAAAACTGACTTTCAGCTTGTGAAAAAAACGCTAAGTTTGCGCAGAAGCCTTAATAACGGCTTTTCGCAAAGGACTTCATCATGCGTTTCCATAAAATTAAGTCCTGGACGAAACGTTTAAGTTAATGTTTCTCTGCCACAACCTGTCGGTTTAATCCATAGTTTCGCCCCTCGACTTCTGGCTTTACCGTATTTTCTCTCTCGTTGCTGTGTTTAGTCCTGGAAGAATGGAATCCTAGTTTAAAGTTCCCTCTTCAGTTGTGGTTTTAACAGGATTTTCCCCAAAAAACAGCATTTTGGAGAGAAATCATATAACGACGTTTCGGTCCGTCCTGGATCATTGTGTGACTTGAGAATATTGCCAGGACTGAGCGAAACGTTGTCATAAGGTTCCTCTCCTGGGTGAGGGATTTTGGTGAAATTGTTCCGGCCATGGTAGTGAGATTTTCATTTTTTTCTTAACGGGATCTTTTTCCTGAGTTTCTTAATCTAATAAATCACCAGTGCAGTTAAAGCTCTTGCTAGTTCCAATCACCAGTACAGTTAAACCTCTTGCTTGTTCCAATCACCAGTGCAGTTAAACCTCTTGCTAGTTCCAATCACCAGTGCAGTTAAACCTCTTGCTAGTTCCAATCACCAGTACAGTTAAACCTCTTCCTAGTTCCAATCCATCAAGAATGTAGAGCCTTTCTCTAGCTTGTCTAAATATGGGGCAGTTGCTCTGAATACATTATTAATTTTGGTTTTATCTGATTATTTCTTTTCCTGTGGAGGAGCATCAGTAGTTTGATTTTAATTTCATAATGATTTTTTTCTTACCACTTTCTGCAGCTTCATGCGCCCCCCCAAAAAAAATACTACATAACATTTCAGATTAGGCTATATGTATATCTCGATTTTTTCTAACGCCTTTGGTAAGGTAGAAAATTCAACATTAAGAGATTGTGGAACTGTTAAACTTACTCAGTTGTTAGTTATGTTATATCTGTTTATTAAAATCTTTGTTCTGGTTTTTTTTATTGCTAATGTAGTGAATTTTAAGTACCATCTAACAGCAGAGGAACATTGAGACAATGATGCCAGCCAGAAGTACATTGTCAACAGTCATCAGTGAACAAACATAAGAGAGAATAGACACTGCAAGTTGTGCAGTCGTCGGAGAAGAAACGTAAAAAAGAAAGGAGAAGAAGACGACGAGGAGAAAGAAGCAGAGGAATAATAATAATAATAATAACAATAAGAAGAAGAAGAAAAAGAAGTTCAATCTTACTTTCTGTAATTCTAGACCAACAAATTGAAAGGTTCCAGTTGGTTGGTTATGGGTAGATTTAAAAAAAAAAAATGAGTGTCTTTTAAAATGCAGATGAGTATCTTTTTTTTAAAAAAAAAAAGATAAGTATATTTAAAAAAACAGTTGAGTATCTTTTAAAAAACAGATAAGTATCTTTAAAGAAAAATATGAGTATCTTTAAAACAACAGATGGCGAAACTAAACCCACAAAACCTTCCGAATGATAGGGAAACAGAGTTGATCCGAGGGAAAGGAGAGCTGCTTCAGTTCCTTAGATCAAGAGCCTTTTGCCAGCATCAACTTATCTCCCTAATTTATTCGTTTAAAAATATATAAGCATCCATTTTTATATTAAAATAATAGCAATAACAATAATAATAAGGATAATAATAATATTATCATTATTATACAAGTAGTAATAGTACTAATTATCATTATTATCATTGTGATTATAGTAATTATTTTTATATTATTGTAGTAGTAATAATAATAAATTAAATAATAATAATTATTATTATTATTGGTAGTAGTAGTAGTAATTATATATTATTAATTATATAGAAATAATAGTATTATTATTACTATTATCATTATTATATAATTTGTTTTATATTGAATTATTTTATAATTTACGTAATTATTGCCCAGACGGAGAACTATAATGTTAATATAACCTTGATAAAAAATATTAATAAAGGAGATAACAGTAATAATGAAAATAATAAGACTAACAATGAAAAATAAAGATACAGTATAATGAAGATAGAATATAATGACGTCAAACAAAACAAATAAGGTAATAAGGAATCAATAAAAAGTTAATACGTAGAAAATAAAGAAATTATTATTACATATATCAAGTTACAGGTTACTAATATAATATGTAATAATAATTTCTTTATTTTCTACGTATTAACTTTTTGTTAATTCCTTATTACCTTATTTGTTTTGTTTGACGTCATTATATTCTATCTTCATTATATTGTATCTTTATTTTTCATTGTTAGTCTTATTATTTTCATTATTACTGTTATCTCCTTTATTAATATTTTTTATCGAGGTTATATTAACATTATAGTTCTCCGTCTGGGCAATAATTACGTAAATTATAAAATAATTCAATATAAAACAAATTATATAATAATGATAATAGTAATAATACTATTATTACTATATAATTAATAATGTATAATTACTACTACTACTACCACCAATAAAATAATAATAATAATAATAATAATAATAATTAATTTTATATTATAATTATTATTATTATGTCTCCGCTTACCGACTCATACTTTTCACAGTTTGAAACCTTTTTCTAGTTTCTTCATTTCTTACTCTCTTTGTAATATTTACATTACACAGTAATCTCAAGACACTGCATTTCATCTTGCCTCCAGCATCGCAGGATGTACGCACAGTGAGGAGTACTCCTCTCCGCGTATATACGCTGAGTTTAAGCCCTACTCTGGTTGTGGAAAGGTTACGTGTAGCCTTATTAACCGTAATACAGTCGGTAGACTTTAAATCTAATTAACCGGTAAACCGACCTGAAGCCTTCTCTTTGCTGCAACAGGTCCACGATTAGCGGCAGGAGGATCGAGCCTGCACTAGTCCAGCAACTGAATGGCTCACATAGCTTTACTCCCTTATTAAATACAGCAAAGGCATCATTGTCTCTGTATGTTATCCTCAGGCTTGGATGAGAAGTACATGATCTTCGTGTTTTGAAAGCAAATTCCACATTACACTGGTACAGTATTTACTGGACGAAGAACGGTAGAATGTAGCACACTGGAGTGTGTAGCTGTAATTGGTGGTGTCTGTGGTTGGATAGTTTATTGAGCCTAAAGCCTATCGACTATTCGAGTGCCTTAAATACGAACTGAAGAAGAATCTGAGTGTATTTATGCTTTAAATGAACCTCTCCGTGTATATTCACTGAGATATACATCTCTCGGTGCATATAGACAAAGATACGCTGAGAGATACACACTTCGGGTTTGTGTACCTTTCTAGTGGAGTTCTCCAGAAACATGTGAAGGTGGTTTGTGTACCTTTCTAGTGGAGTTCTCCAGAAACATGTGAAGGTGGTTTGTGTACCTTTCTAGTGGAGTTCTCCAGAAACATGTGAAGGTGGGGGGTAGCTGCTGGTCTTGTGGTGAGCCACGGCAGTGACGGCCGCACGCTTCATCGTGTCGTCTTAGAACATGAAAAAAAAGAATGAAATCGCTCATATTTTGGGGATCTTGAAAGGATGATAGCCCACTAAAATTCCCATTTGAGACATTCATAGAGATTTCATTGTGAAACTGATTAGCTGTTATATTGATATCACAATATCCCTGAAGACAAATTTATCACAGTCTGGGTCGTAGTGGGCGCAGTTGTACCATTCAGAATCAGAAATTTATTTTCAGAGCATTATACAGAAGTAAATTATAAAGGAACGGAAAGCCTATAGTACACACAGCATTTTCGGCTCATACTCCTCCCTAGGAAAATTGAGAGGCGCCAGTTTTGCTCGTATTTTAGTTCCACAGTAGTAAAAGGCCATTTCTAAAGTGGCAGTAATGCCAAATGTATTAATGGCTATGTTAATAAATTAATGCTCGTGGTATAGTAGTACGGACATAGTCGATGTATAGCTGTACGGTCATCTGGTCACGTCCCGTCTTGTAGACGGTGGCCGCTACTAGTAGGTCTTCCAGTTTCACGCCACCATGTGCGTAAGACAGGCGGTGAATTTATACAAAATAGAAGATGAGAGGGTTCAAAGAAATGTTAATGAGTGACGGAAGTACGGAAACATTGCTCGTCTCTTAATGAAGTAATCACATGCTTAATAAGTTCGTTAATTTATAAAATGAAGGTAGAATGTATCTTCATTGGAATAAGAAATGTCCTAAATGTATAAATGTCTGTTTTTTCATCCTCAGTGAATTTATTTTGTTCAGATTATTACGCTGTTTCTCCTTTATTTTTCGGCAAGCAATATTGCGGGTGCTGAGATGGTCGTGCGATGCACACGTTAGTAAATATTTGGTCAGGCGTCTTGAAAAGGTAGTCAAGGTCTTGCTGATATACAGAAGGTCAGGCAGACCTGCTCCACCTGGGAATTATGCCACCAACAGGTCAGTCGGGTCAAACACATCTTCATAAACAACGTCTTGAGCGGTTCTCTCTGTCTCTCATCTTTCTCTGACACTGATGATGAGCTGTGTGTGGAACGAAAAGCTTTTGCCAGATTCTGTTAATTTTCTGGTGACTAATATATGCTTGAAACAATTCATCGTGATTTACACACACATTATATATATATATATATATATATATATATATATATATATATATATATATATATATATATATATATATATATATATATATAAATATATATATATAGATATATATGTATATATAAATATATATAGAAATATATATATAGATATATATATATATATATATATATATACATATATATATACATACATATATACATATATATATATATATATATATATATATACATATATATATATATATATATATATATATATATATATATATATATATATATATATATATATGATGTGTATGTGTGTATGAATGTATGAATGTATGTGTGTGTGTGTGTGTGTGTGTGTGTGTGTGTGTGTGTGTGTGTGTGTGTGTGTGTGTTTGTGTGTGTGTGTGTGTGTTTGTGTCGTGCTGAATAGGTAAAACTGGTCAATTAGCAAGAACTCATTTAAAATTAACTCCTTTCTAAAATTTTCTCTTATATGTTTATAGATATATTTTTTTTTTCATTTATGTTAATATAAAAATTAATAATTTTGTGCCAAAAGAACCTTAGAAAACTTACCTGATCATATTATAACAAGCGCTATTTAATTTACCCAAATCCAACTAAATATATTTTAGGTAAGTTTACAATAATTTAATAATAAACAAATACAGTGAAATATATTTTCTTCTTGAAGTTCAGAATGATTTTTGCGAAATTATTGCATACACAAATTTTTGCTTGCCTTATACGGCAAGAAGAGCGTTGCTATTTAAGCCAAAATAGCAAGTTTTACCTATTCGGCACGACATATTATATATACATATATATATATATATATATATATATATATATATATATATATATATATATATATATATATACATATATATATATGTATATATATATATATATATATATATATATATATATATAAATATATATATATATATATATATATATATATATATATATATATATATATATATATATATATGTATGTATGTATGTATGTAAATATATATATATATATATTTTGAATTGAAGGAGGGAGGGAGGTAGGTGGATTTAGGGAAGTCAGTAGGGTCATTGTCAGCCAGGTGAATAAAGAGGACAGTGCCAGCTCTAAGGGACTTTGTGGAGAGTGGTAGGGGGGAAGGGAGGGAGTGCCAGTAATGCCTCACGCCACTTACCGATTAAGGCACTTATCGGCACGCTCTATCGGATAGTCAATTGGCACGGCTCTTCTATTATGCGTCTCTGCTGAATATCCTGTCACGGAAATGACAACAATATAAATATCCGTATGTATATATATACATATACATATATATATATATTTTATTATTTATTATATTATCACACTGGCCGATTCCCACCAAGGCAGGGTGGCCCGAAAAAGAAAAACTTTCACCATCATTCACTCCATCACTGTCTTGCCAGAAGGGTGCTTTACACTACAGTTTTTAAACTGCAACATTAACACCCCTCCTTCAGAGTGCAGGCACTGTACTTCCCATCTCCAGGACTCAAGTCCGGCCTGCCGGTTTCCCTGAATCCCTTCATAAATGTTACTTTGCTCACACTCCAACAGCACGTCAAGTATTAAAAACCATTTGTCTCCATTCACTCCTATCAAACACGCTCACGCATGCCTGCTGGAAGTCCAAGCCCCTCGCACACAAAACCTCCTTTACCCCCTCCCTCCAACCCTTCCTAGGCCGACCCCTACCCCGCCTTCCTTCCACTACAGACTGATACACTCTTGAAGTTATTCTGTTTCGCTCCATTCTCTCTACATGTCCGAACCACCTCAACAACCCTTCCTCAGCCCTCTGGACAACAGTTTTGGTAATCCCGCACCTCCTCCTAACTTCCAAACTACGAATTCTCTGCATTATATTCACACCACACATTGCCCTCAGACATGATATCTCCACTGCCTCCAGCCTTCTCCTCGCTGCAACATTCATCACCCATGCTTCACACCCATATAAGAGCGTTGGTAAAACTATACTCTCATATATATATATATATATATATATATATATATATATATATATATATATATATATATATATATATATATATATATATATATATATATATATAATATCTTGCTTTATTCAAAATTTCTCACATGTTTTACTGAATTTTTTCATTTTTGGGGAAATATTTTTCTCACTTGACTTATGTTTGATTTTATTTATGGCAGCTACAGTAATACTGAGTTTCTGAAGTTACTGAACTGAACTAAATTAAAGCTACGGTTCCAGGCTATTCTTATTAATTTTCTAATATTTACATCAGATTTTTTTATTCTAAATATTCTTTATAACAGGATGAAAACAAAATTACAATACCGTGCATAGAACAATTCACAAAATAAACCACAAAGTCAAAATAACATGTCTAGAATATCTGACAAATAAACCACAGAGTCACAGTGGCTAGAATAATTCACAGTAATTTACTCCGCTCTGACTGGAAAACTTCACAAGTAATTCACACTTTGAGGAGGAAACTTTAGACGTCTTTGTGGTCGGTCTTGTACTATTATCAAGTTCCCTGATAACGGCCCAGGACCGACCCGGTCTTGTGCTATTATCAAGTCCCCTGATAACGGCCCAGGACCGACCCGGTCTTGTGCTATTATCAAGTCCCCTGATAACGGCCCAGGACCGACCTGAGCCTCAGCGATCGTTTCCTCTCCAGACTGTGACTCATTTGCGAATTGTTTTCATCAGCATCATGGCAGTGGGTCAGAAAATAATCTACTGTTTTTTTCTACCTATTACAGCTATAGCATGTATTTCCATTTCTATACAGTTTTCATCTCTGTACTTCCTTCATTGGATTTCGTTTGTCGTAAGTCCAAGCTCACTCGGCAAGTTTTTCGAGGAATGTTAATGCTGCTAAATTCCTTATCCAAATTCCTCAGTGAAAAAAAATGCATAGATCAAGTAAGAACAAGCCTCCAGCTACACGCTAGTAAAAAATAATAGCGGATGTAGCATTGCTGCTGTAATATTACAGTTACTTGCATGTACTGGTTTCCTATATACTTGAAATTCCCGAGAAGTTGTCCTCCCAGCATGTCCGAGCAAGACAGTGCGTTGTTTTCACAATAAAGACAATAATTTGGCCTCAAGTATTAAGCTCCAAAAGACTGAGAGGTAAATGGTACATTGCCCTTCTTGTTCATCCTCGTTATCAGAAAAACTACATGCTGGGATTTAAAGTATATAGGAAGTCAACTCATACAAGGAGTCATTTTTGCTATTAGAGCTACTCTGAGACACGAATTATTATATGTACACGTATATATATAAAAAGTGTAGCTTCAGATTTATTCTGACGTGTTTTTTATTTTGTAAATCTTTAGATTTCGTGCATGTTGTACTGGGGGTCTGTACCAGTTTTCTTGCAACGACAAATTCACTGCTGTGCCGACTGAGCCACAGAGTATACACACACCGGCTGTGTACAACTGGAATCTTGCAACTTGAATAAATAGTTTAGAAAACCAACAGGATGATAAATGAGACACTTGGGCAACATTTGAGTATCTTAATTCAGGAAACGTTTAGCCGGCTAGTACCTTCTTCAGTTCAATGCAAAGAAAGGTGGAAGATGATGAGGTGTTTGAGGTAATCAGTCCCTCAGCCTGGAGTCGATGTGCTCTATCCATCAAGACTGATGAACTATACACAACCGAAACGTTTCCTGAATAAAAATATCCAGATGTTGCACAAGTGTCTCATTTATCAATCTTGCAACTGCAAGAATGGCGTTCCAATTTAGTGAGTTTTCCATCACATTTCACATATCTCATTTGTGTGTAATAATCTGTGCTGAGGTGGACCCCAAAAGCGGGATTGAAATATTTCTTTTCACATGATGCTTGCTTTCAAAATGTTAATAGTACTGTGAGTAAAAAACGTCAAGAATAAACAAGGGCTATAAATCAGAGTTTCTTAAGTGATTAATGACGCGAGAATAGTGGTGAAAATTTCTACCTAAAGGCAGTAATTTAGAATATTTATGAAAATATTTATGTGTTTGACCAATTTAAGTATGATATACGTGTTTGTTGCTGTTGATGATTATATATATATATATATATATATATATATATATATATATATATATATATATATATATATATATATATATATATATATATATATATATATATATATATATATATATATATATATATATATATATATATATATGCAATGCATCGCGGACAAGCGACAAAATATTCTAAACAACCACAGGGGGAGTTTAATGACAGTTCTAGGCCTTTTGTGCTGCAGCCAACCATGTTGCAGAGGTAAAAAAGTATACTGGTAGGTGCGTCTGTGTGGACATCTAGTTCTTATAAGTTTCGTCTCAGTCTTCTAGTGTCCAAGTCTTCCCAGTAAAGTACTTGCTTTAACAAGCTAAAGTTTCCATTGAGATTGTCCTGCTGCTCTGTTTATAATCTAGATTTTTATCCTTTTCACACAAAACCTTTAATCACTGAGTCAAACCAATGGCTTTGTTGAGCGTATAAGAGCCAACGTCATACCTTAGACATACTAATAATAATAATAATAATAATAATAATAATAATAATAATAATAATAATAATAATAATAATAACAATAATAATAACAATAATAATTATTATTATTATTATTATTTCTACACGTACATGTACAACGTATACAGACCATAGCTGACATCAGTGACATACTATATAGAAAGCCTCTTGTTATGCAGAGCATTACGGGTAAATTAGGTAAATTTTGTCTCCAGGATGCTACCCACACCAGTCGACTAACACCCAGGGACCTATTTTTTGCTGCTAGGTGAATATGAACAAGAGGTGTCTTAAGGAAACCTGTCCTAATGTTTACACCCGTACCGGGGATCAGACCACGATCCTCAGTGTGTAAATTGAGGATCTACTTGGCTTTAAATAATTATTTCCATCTTGGGTCATATAAATTGTTCCCTCTGGTGTCTTTTGTTATCGCAGGAAATTTGTCCTGGGAGACATATCCTCCTCCAGTACTTGTTGCTGCGGCACAATTCATTGTTTTATTGTTTTACAATAAAGTCTCCGACCACAACAACAGACCAACCTAACTTAGGTTAGTCTCCGACCACAACAACAGACCAACCTAACTTAGGTTAGTCTCCGACCACAACAACAGACCAACCTAACTTAGGTTAGTCTCCGACCACAACAACAGACCAACCTAACTTAGGTTAGACTCCGACCACAACAACAGACCAACCTAACTTAGGTTAGGTAAGGTCTGTCAAGGAAACAGAACAAGTGTTTCCTGACGTGGGTCTTAGTTACATGACTCACCGCTGGAACTTTTGGCCATGTGACCGAGGCGTTTTAATGGCTTACCCCTCCACCCCTTTTAAAAATTATAGTTACGGTTAATTGATTTAGTTGAAGTATTTCAGGGAGTGGTTCGGTTACCATTATACAGATATTACACAAAATAATGTTACTCCCTAGATTTGTTTCTCGGTACTAGTGTAACACTGCTAGGAGTTTGTTTTAGAAAGAACTTAATTTTAAACGAGTTCTTGCTAAGTATTTTCTCTTGTACGTTTAAAGATGAATTTTTTTTTTATTAATGTTAATGTAAAAATTAATAATTTTGTACCAAAAGAACCTTAGAAAACTTACCTAACCTTTTTATAACAAGCGCAATTTAATTTAGACCAATTCAACAAAATATATTGTAGATAAGTTTACAACAATTTAATAATAAACAAACATATTGATATATATATTATTCGTTAGGTTTAGAATGATTTTTGCAAAATTATTGAATACACAAATTTCTGCTTGTCTTATTCGGCAAGAAGAGCGTTGCTATTTAAGCCAAAATGGTAAGTTTTACCTATTTGGCACGATATATATATATATATATATATATATATATATATATATATATATATATATATATATATATATATATATATATATACATATATACATACATTTATATATACGTCGAACTCCTTAAAATTTAAACTTTTCAAAATTGTTTTTAAGGATCGATAGCTAATTTTTTTCATTAACAGTGATATAATGATTTTTTATTTTTGGATTAAAATATAAAATTGTTTGCTATTACCTAAAATCAGTGACATGTATTTTTTTCGTAATGATCAGATCGACTTCCGCTTATTTAATGCAAATAAAATTTTAATTCGGCTAATTCGGCAAAACGAACCCTTGATAAGAGGCCAAACTGGACGATTCGGCTTATTAGGCACGACACACTCACATTATGTATATATATATATATATATATATATATATATATATATATATATATATATATATATATATATATATATATATATATATATATATATATATATATAAAAAGCAGATGGAGAAAAGGGCGAGGAGAAAATGGGAAGAAAAGGCTGGATGAAGGTGGAATGAGAACGAAGGTGAAGGTGGAAGACAACAAAAATTAATAGGAAGAAAAAGTAAGGTGACATTGGAAGGACAAATATGAACGACGAAGAGGAGGAAGGGGAAGAAGGTAGGAAAAGAAGATGACGTAGGTAGAAGAAGAGATCCGCAGAAGGCAGGAGGAGGATTTAAAAAAAAAAAAAAGGGGCAGCTCCTCACCAGCAGGAACGCCAGGCGTACCATTAAACACCATTACTGGAAAACATTAGCCAAAACGCCCATGGCTCTATCTGATTTTATCTCGGGGCTGATTTGTTGAGAGATCTTCTTTAACGTCTCTTTATTACAAATAAATATCGACTTTCCGACCATTAAGTCAAATTATCAAGTGTAATCGACGGAACTAACCCACTGAGTCGGCAGGCACACATATTAATATATATATATATATATATATATATATATATATATATATATATATATATATATATATATATATATATATATATATATATATATATATATATATATATATATAAGTCATTGTACGACAATCACGACCTTGTATTGTCTTTTCTTGCATTCTGTTTTGTTCTCGTTGTTATTGGTCATGTCGATGTGGCGGTGCTGGTGGTGGTAGTGGTGGTGGTGATGGCGGTGGTCGTAGTGGTGGTGGTGGCGGCGGTAATCGTAGTGGTGGTGGTGGCGGCGGTAATCGTAGTGGTGGTCGTCGTGTTTGTGCAGGTAGTTCACATCTACAAATCCGAAATGGTGCTCCAGGTAACCTTTCCCGCAATAAAGTCAAGACAGGCGCAGGACAAACTATTACTCTGACCACCTTTCCATCTTTGTAGAGCTTTATTAGAGGTGTAACAGTGAGCTTATGCTTCAGCTGTATCTTATCTTCATTACTCTGGTCAACATTCTGCCGTATCCAAGACCTGTGCTCCGGGATGGGCAGCTTAAATATCCGCACCTAGTTAAGTTTTCATGATTTTAAAGAAAGTTATTGTTTTCTATTATCATAATATAAATGCTCTGCAATGTTGACAAGTTGATAAGTCACATGAGCAACTCTTTAGTATTGAAACGTTTCTCCTGCTCAGCAGGCTTCTTCTGCTGAATACGGGTTATTATAAGACTGGAGATGGTTGAGCAAAGACGCCTGGCTTCCAGTCACATCTTAAGTCTACCTTAAATCATGTCATTAAGCTGGAAAAAAGTCTTGGGGTCTCAAACATCCTGCGCAGGAGATGGCCAGGTGCTGTATGGCCACAGTAGTGGCCATACAGCACCTTGGGGCATGGCAGATAATAAGGTTCGACCCAATATACTAGATTAAAAATGCTAATAACAAATCTCTTACCAACAATAACACTAGAATAGCGGACTTACTGTGTTGTTCTTTTAGTTCACAAATTAATTGATTGAAGGATACTCTGTGTTGGTATTATCAAATGAACTAATTTCTATGGAAAATTCTCGGTGTCTTCAGAACCTAAAGAACATTTAGGACTATAAAAGTGTCTAGTTTAAATATATTAGAACAGTTTTGTGTGTGTATGTGTGTGTGTGTGTGTGTGTGTGTGTGTGTGTGTGTGTGTGTGTGTGTGTGTGTGTGTGTGTGTGTGTGTGTGTGTGTGTGTGTGTGTGTGTGTAGTGTGTGTGTGTGTGTGTGTGTGTGTGTGTGTATGTGTGTGTGTGTGTGTGTGTGTGTGTGTGTGTGTGTGTGTGTGTGTGTGTGTGTGTGTGTGTGTGTGTGTGTGTGTGTGTGTACCATCTGACGTTAAGTACAATTCCTATGCAAATTTAGAAGACGAAACAAAAATAATAATAATCAGGTGGATTGATTTAAGAGCTGGAACCTTGGCTCATAAACATTGTATATTATGTGTTTAGAGGCGTGATGGATGGTGGGTGCCAGTAGCAGCTGGCACCTCTAAGTGTGATGGATGAGTGGATGCCAGCGGTGGCTGACACCACCAGACGTGACGGATGATAGGATGTCATCCATCACTCTTTAAACTGTTAGTGGCGCTACACCTGTATGCACCAACCAACATGATTTAATTAGTGGAAGGGTCTCGAAGCCGTGGTCTGGTGGTCCTAAGATTACCAGCCCCTCGATTTTCCACAACACCACAGAAGGTTACACTATACCAAGTTTACTTTAATCCCAATAGGTCTATATTTGTGATTAAAATATTTTTGATCGGTGGTGAACAAGGTTAAAAGCAGCCTTCATGATCCTCGCGTAGTCGATAAGTTTTAAACCTAATCAACCAACCAACCTAACCTTTGTAAGCAACAGCACTGCCGTGGGTTGATGCTGATGCCTCATATTGCCAAACTCGCGAACAATTGATCGCCGATATCCCCTCCACACCCCAAAATAAATATGGAAGAAGGCGATGGTGTAGCCAACGTCCCCCGCTAATTCTAATTTATCGCTCTGATCCCTATTATCTAAATTTGGTTTACATATAAGTTATAATTCGGATTGCAAGGGAAGACGGAAGGTGCGCGAACGGTAATTATCGTTCATCATTGGAGCATAATTGCGGTTTGTCCCCCCACAGTTTCACGTGTACTTGTAGAGGGAAGGAGGCAGCTTGTTGGTAAAAGTTTAAGCAGGGAGGGAAAAAAACTTTTTTTTTTTTTGAGGATGGAGGAGGGTAGGGTGATTATCAGACGTGGGTGGGGGTGGTTGCTGGAGGGAATATGGGCGTGGGAGAGGTGAGGGAAGGTTGGGAAGGTGTAGGTGGGGAGGTATGAAGACGTTAGTGGGTGGTGACTACATGAACCAGAGAGCGTGTTAAAGTTTGTCCAGGGTGTTTGTTCACATTCCATGGGTCGTGAATAATCCATCCCGAAGGAAGGGGGCAAAATAGGTAGGTAGGCTGGTATGTAGACGAATGGTTCGGAGAACCGAACACTTGGGTATCTTTAATGAGGAAACGTTTCACCACACAGTGGCTTCATCAGTCCATACAACGGAGTGACTTATATACTGTGTGCACATGTGTTTAATTTATCAACTTGTCGGTTCTCTGAGCCATTCATCTACATTCCTGTGTGACACAGCAACATCTTGGGATCTTAATACAGGAGATTCTTCACTTGCCTAACCTTTAGGCATGACCTACTTCCACATTTGTCAAATGTGACACCACCTACGACTGCTTCACCTCATCTGTCTGCAGTATATAAGCCGCTTCTTCGCAAGTATGTTGTATCCTTTTCAAAATTGATGGACTGAAGGCTGAGGGACTGATTACCTCAAACTCCTCCTGTTCTTCACCATTCTCCTTTGCATGGACTGATGAAGCCACTGTGTGGAGAAACGTTTCCTCATTAAAGAAACCCAAGTGTTGCACATGTGTCTAATTTATCAGGTCGGCTTGTAGGTAGGTAGGAAGGCAGGTAGGTAGGTAGGCAGGTAGGTAGGCAGGTAGGTAGGTAGGTAGGTAGGTAGCACCAGCAACAACACCGCCACCAAAAACAACAGCAACAGCCAACAATAATAACAAAAGCAGCAACAACCAACAATAACGCCAAGAACAGCAACAATAACACCAACAACAGTCTACAGTAACATCAACAACATCACCAACATCTAAAAAGTGATCCATACTGATGCACTAATTAATTGGTTGGTTAATTGGGTTGAAATCCTACTAATTACACGAAGGGTAATTAAGGCCGCATACAACCTGTCTACCACCAGTCAATAATACATTAATACCTAAAATAGGACTCAACCTAACTTCTCACCGTATATACACCTAGAAACATACACCTCTCGGTGTATATATCATTTCATTACTAAGTAGAATATTACCGTATCTTCCTACATACAAAATACACCCTAATTTTCGAAAATTCTTATGCTATAAATTATTACATAGCTGCTCTAGTTTAGCCTCAATATATCATATAGTCATTAGAAATCTTAGT